>NW_027439249.1:0-142500 GCF_964188355.1 Buteo buteo | reverse complement strand
CTAAGCCTAACCCCTAACCCCTAACCCCTAACCCTAACCATAACCCTAAACCCTAACCCTAACCCTAACCCTAACCCTAGCCCTAACCCTAGCCCTAAGTCGTACCCTAACCCTAATCCTAACCCTAACCCAACCTTAACCCTAAAACTAACCTTAGCCCTTAAAACTAACCTAATAGAAACCCTAACCCTAACTCCTAACCCTAAGCCTAACCTAACCCTAACCCTAACCCTAGCCGTAACCCTAACCCTAACCCTAACCCTAGCCCTAACCCTAACCCTAACCCTAACCCTAACCTTAGCCCTAACCCTAACCCCTAACCCCTAACCGTAACGCTAACCCTAAGCCTAACCCCTAACCCCTAACCCCTAACCCTAACCATAACCCTAAACCCTAACCCTAACCCTAACCCTAACCCTAGCCCTAACCCTAGCCCTAAGTCGTACCCTAACCCTAATCCTAACCCTAACCCAACCTTAACCCTAAAACTAACCTTAGCCCTTAAAACTAACCTAATAGAAACCCTAACCCTAACTCCTAACCCTAAGCCTAACCTAACCCTAACCCTAACCCTAGCCGTAACCCTAACCCTAACCCTAACCCTAGCCCTAACCCTAACCCTAACCCTAACCCTAACCTTAGCCCTAACCCTAACCCCTAACCCCTAACCGTAACGCTAACCCTAAGCCTAACCCCTAACCCCTAACCCCTAACCCTAACCATAACCCTAAACCCTAACCCTAACCCTAACCCTAACCCTAGCCCTAACCCTAGCCCTAAGTCGTACCCTAACCCTAATCCTAACCCTAACCCAACCTTAACCCTAAAACTAACCTTAGCCCTTAAAACTAACCTAATAGAAACCCTAACCCTAACTCCTAACCCTAAGCCTAACCTAACCCTAACCCTAACCCTAGCCGTAACCCTAACCCTAACCCTAACCCTAGCCCTAACCCTAACCCTAACCCTAACCCTAACCTTAGCCCTAACCCTAACCCCTAACCCCTAACCGTAACGCTAACCCTAAGCCTAACCCCTAACCCCTAACCCCTAACCCTAACCATAACCCTAAACCCTAACCCTAACCCTAACCCTAACCCTAGCCCTAACCCTAGCCCTAAGTCGTACCCTAACCCTAATCCTAACCCTAACCCAACCTTAACCCTAAAACTAACCTTAGCCCTTAAAACTAACCTAATAGAAACCCTAACCCTAACTCCTAACCCTAAGCCTAACCTAACCCTAACCCTAACCCTAGCCGTAACCCTAACCCTAACCCTAACCCTAGCCCTAACCCTAACCCTAACCCTAACCCTAACCTTAGCCCTAACCCTAACCCCTAACCCCTAACCGTAACGCTAACCCTAAGCCTAACCCCTAACCCCTAACCCCTAACCCTAACCATAACCCTAAACCCTAACCCTAACCCTAACCCTAACCATAGCCCTAACCCTAGCCCTAAGTCGTACCCTAACCCTAATCCTAACCCTAACCCAACCTTAACCCTAAAACTAACCTTAGCCCTTAAAACTAACCTAATAGAAACCCTAACCCTAACTCCTAACCCTAAGCCTAACCTAACCCTAACCCTAACCCTAGCCGTAACCCTAACCCTAACCCTAACCCTAGCCCTAACCCTAACCCTAACCCTAACCCTAACCTTAGCCCTAACCCTAACCCCTAACCCCTAACCGTAACGCTAACCCTAAGCCTAACCCCTAACCCCTAACCCCTAACCCTAACCATAACCCTAAACCCTAACCCTAACCCTAACCCTAACCCTAGCCCTAACCCTAGCCCTAAGTCGTACCCTAACCCTAATCCTAACCCTAACCCAACCTTAACCCTAAAACTAACCTTAGCCCTTAAAACTAACCTAATAGAAACCCTAACCCTAACTCCTAACCCTAAGCCTAACCTAACCCTAACCCTAACCCTAGCCGTAACCCTAACCCTAACCCTAACCCTAGCCCTAACCCTAACCCTAACCCTAACCCTAACCTTAGCCCTAACCCTAACCCCTAACCCCTAACCGTAACGCTAACCCTAAGCCTAACCCCTAACCCCTAACCCCTAACCCTAACCATAACCCTAAACCCTAACCCTAACCCTAACCCTAACCCTAGCCCTAACCCTAGCCCTAAGTCGTACCCTAACCCTAATCCTAACCCTAACCCAACCTTAACCCTAAAACTAACCTTAGCCCTTAAAACTAACCTAATAGAAACCCTAACCCTAACTCCTAACCCTAAGCCTAACCTAACCCTAACCCTAACCCTAGCCGTAACCCTAACCCTAACCCTAACCCTAGCCCTAACCCTAACCCTAACCCTAACCCTAACCTTAGCCCTAACCCTAACCCCTAACCCCTAACCGTAACGCTAACCCTAAACCCCTAACCCCTAACCCTAACCATAACCCTAAACCCTAACCCTAACCCTAACCCTAACCCTAGCCCTAACCCTAGCCCTAAGTCGTACCCTAACCCTAATCCTAACCCTAACCCAACCTTAACCCTAAAACTAACCTTAGCCCTTAAAACTAACCTAATAGAAACCCTAACCCTAACTCCTAACCCTAAGCCTAACCTAACCCTAACCCTAACCCTAGCCGTAACCCTAACCCTAACCCTAACCCTAGCCCTAACCCTAACCCTAACCCTAACCCTAACCTTAGCCCTAACCCTAACCCCTAACCCCTAACCGTAACGCTAACCCTAAGCCTAACCCCTAACCCCTAACCCCTAACCCTAACCATAACCCTAAACCCTAACCCTAACCCTAACCCTAACCCTAGCCCTAACCCTAGCCCTAAGTCGTACCCTAACCCTAATCCTAACCCTAACCCAACCTTAACCCTAAAACTAACCTTAGCCCTTAAAACTAACCTAATAGAAACCCTAACCCTAACTCCTAACCCTAAGCCTAACCTAACCCTAACCCTAACCCTAGCCGTAACCCTAACCCTAACCCTAACCCTAGCCCTAACCCTAACCCTAACCCTAACCCTAACCTTAGCCCTAACCCTAACCCCTAACCCCTAACCGTAACGCTAACCCTAAGCCTAACCCCTAACCCCTAACCCCTAACCCTAACCATAACCCTAAACCCTAACCCTAACCCTAACCCTAACCCTAGCCCTAACCCTAGCCCTAAGTCGTACCCTAACCCTAATCCTAACCCTAACCCAACCTTAACCCTAAAACTAACCTTAGCCCTTAAAACTAACCTAATAGAAACCCTAACCCTAACTCCTAACCCTAAGCCTAACCTAACCCTAACCCTAACCCTAGCCGTAACCCTAACCCTAACCCTAACCCTAGCCCTAACCCTAACCCTAACCCTAACCCTAACCTTAGCCCTAACCCTAACCCCTAACCCCTAACCGTAACGCTAACCCTAAGCCTAACCCCTAACCCCTAACCCCTAACCCTAACCATAACCCTAAACCCTAACCCTAACCCTAACCCTAACCCTAGCCCTAACCCTAGCCCTAAGTCGTACCCTAACCCTAATCCTAACCCTAACCCAACCTTAACCCTAAAACTAACCTTAGCCCTTAAAACTAACCTAATAGAAACCCTAACCCTAACTCCTAACCCTAAGCCTAACCTAACCCTAACCCTAACCCTAGCCGTAACCCTAACCCTAACCCTAACCCTAGCCCTAACCCTAACCCTAACCCTAACCCTAACCTTAGCCCTAACCCTAACCCCTAACCCCTAACCGTAACGCTAACCCTAAGCCTAACCCCTAACCCCTAACCCCTAACCCTAACCATAACCCTAAACCCTAACCCTAACCCTAACCCTAACCCTAGCCCTAACCCTAGCCCTAAGTCGTACCCTAACCCTAATCCTAACCCTAACCCAACCTTAACCCTAAAACTAACCTTAGCCCTTAAAACTAACCTAATAGAAACCCTAACCCTAACTCCTAACCCTAAGCCTAACCTAACCCTAACCCTAACCCTAGCCGTAACCCTAACCCTAACCCTAACCCTAGCCCTAACCCTAACCCTAACCCTAACCCTAACCTTAGCCCTAACCCTAACCCCTAACCCCTAACCGTAACGCTAACCCTAAGCCTAACCCCTAACCCCTAACCCCTAACCCTAACCATAACCCTAAACCCTAACCCTAACCCTAACCCTAACCCTAGCCCTAACCCTAGCCCTAAGTCGTACCCTAACCCTAATCCTAACCCTAACCCAACCTTAACCCTAAAACTAACCTTAGCCCTTAAAACTAACCTAATAGAAACCCTAACCCTAACTCCTAACCCTAAGCCTAACCTAACCCTAACCCTAACCCTAGCCGTAACCCTAACCCTAACCCTAACCCTAGCCCTAACCCTAACCCTAACCCTAACCCTAACCTTAGCCCTAACCCTAACCCCTAACCCCTAACCGTAACGCTAACCCTAAGCCTAACCCCTAACCCCTAACCCCTAACCCTAACCATAACCCTAAACCCTAACCCTAACCCTAACCCTAACCCTAGCCCTAACCCTAGCCCTAAGTCGTACCCTAACCCTAATCCTAACCCTAACCCAACCTTAACCCTAAAACTAACCTTAGCCCTTAAAACTAACCTAATAGAAACCCTAACCCTAACTCCTAACCCTAAGCCTAACCTAACCCTAACCCTAACCCTAGCCGTAACCCTAACCCTAACCCTAACCCTAGCCCTAACCCTAACCCTAACCCTAACCCTAACCTTAGCCCTAACCCTAACCCCTAACCCCTAACCGTAACGCTAACCCTAAGCCTAACCCCTAACCCCTAACCCCTAACCCTAACCATAACCCTAAACCCTAACCCTAACCCTAACCCTAACCCTAGCCCTAACCCTAGCCCTAAGTCGTACCCTAACCCTAATCCTAACCCTAACCCAACCTTAACCCTAAAACTAACCTTAGCCCTTAAAACTAACCTAATAGAAACCCTAACCCTAACTCCTAACCCTAAGCCTAACCTAACCCTAACCCTAACCCTAGCCGTAACCCTAACCCTAACCCTAACCCTAGCCCTAACCCTAACCCTAACCCTAACCCTAACCTTAGCCCTAACCCTAACCCCTAACCCCTAACCGTAACGCTAACCCTAAGCCTAACCCCTAACCCCTAACCCCTAACCCTAACCATAACCCTAAACCCTAACCCTAACCCTAACCCTAACCCTAGCCCTAACCCTAGCCCTAAGTCGTACCCTAACCCTAATCCTAACCCTAACCCAACCTTAACCCTAAAACTAACCTTAGCCCTTAAAACTAACCTAATAGAAACCCTAACCCTAACTCCTAACCCTAAGCCTAACCTAACCCTAACCCTAACCCTAGCCGTAACCCTAACCCTAACCCTAACCCTAGCCCTAACCCTAACCCTAACCCTAACCCTAACCTTAGCCCTAACCCTAACCCCTAACCCCTAACCGTAACGCTAACCCTAAGCCTAACCCCTAACCCCTAACCCCTAACCCTAACCATAACCCTAAACCCTAACCCTAACCCTAACCCTAACCCTAGCCCTAACCCTAGCCCTAAGTCGTACCCTAACCCTAATCCTAACCCTAACCCAACCTTAACCCTAAAACTAACCTTAGCCCTTAAAACTAACCTAATAGAAACCCTAACCCTAACTCCTAACCCTAAGCCTAACCTAACCCTAACCCTAACCCTAGCCGTAACCCTAACCCTAACCCTAACCCTAGCCCTAACCCTAACCCTAACCCTAACCCTAACCTTAGCCCTAACCCTAACCCCTAACCCCTAACCGTAACGCTAACCCTAAGCCTAACCCCTAACCCCTAACCCCAACCCTAACCATAACCCTAAACCCTAACCCTAACCCTAACCCTAACCCTAGCCCTAACCCTAGCCCTAAGTCGTACCCTAACCCTAATCCTAACCCTAACCCAACCTTAACCCTAAAACTAACCTTAGCCCTTAAAACTAACCTAATAGAAACCCTAACCCTAACTCCTAACCCTAAGCCTAACCTAACCCTAACCCTAACCCTAGCCGTAACCCTAACCCTAACCCTAACCCTAGCCCTAACCCTAACCCTAACCCTAACCCTAACCTTAGCCCTAACCCTAACCCCTAACCCCTAACCGTAACGCTAACCCTAAGCCTAACCCCTAACCCCTAACCCCTAACCCTAACCATAACCCTAAACCCTAACCCTAACCCTAACCCTAACCCTAGCCCTAACCCTAGCCCTAAGTCGTACCCTAACCCTAATCCTAACCCTAACCCAACCTTAACCCTAAAACTAACCTTAGCCCTTAAAACTAACCTAATAGAAACCCTAACCCTAACTCCTAACCCTAAGCCTAACCTAACCCTAACCCTAACCCTAGCCGTAACCCTAACCCTAACCCTAACCCTAGCCCTAACCCTAACCCTAACCCTAACCCTAACCTTAGCCCTAACCCTAACCCCTAACCCCTAACCGTAACGCTAACCCTAAGCCTAACCCCTAACCCCTAACCCCTAACCCTAACCATAACCCTAAACCCTAACCCTAACCCTAACCCTAACCCTAGCCCTAACCCTAGCCCTAAGTCGTACCCTAACCCTAATCCTAACCCTAACCCAACCTTAACCCTAAAACTAACCTTAGCCCTTAAAACTAACCTAATAGAAACCCTAACCCTAACTCCTAACCCTAAGCCTAACCTAACCCTAACCCTAACCCTAGCCGTAACCCTAACCCTAACCCTAACCCTAGCCCTAACCCTAACCCTAACCCTAACCCTAACCTTAGCCCTAACCCTAACCCCTAACCCCTAACCGTAACGCTAACCCTAAGCCTAACCCCTAACCCCTAACCCCTAACCCTAACCATAACCCTAAACCCTAACCCTAACCCTAACCCTAACCCTAGCCCTAACCCTAGCCCTAAGTCGTACCCTAACCCTAATCCTAACCCTAACCCAACCTTAACCCTAAAACTAACCTTAGCCCTTAAAACTAACCTAATAGAAACCCTAACCCTAACTCCTAACCCTAAGCCTAACCTAACCCTAACCCTAACCCTAGCCGTAACCCTAACCCTAACCCTAACCCTAGCCCTAACCCTAACCCTAACCCTAACCCTAACCTTAGCCCTAACCCTAACCCCTAACCCCTAACCGTAACGCTAACCCTAAGCCTAACCCCTAACCCCTAACCCCTAACCCTAACCATAACCCTAAACCCTAACCCTAACCCTAACCCTAACCCTAGCCCTAACCCTAGCCCTAAGTCGTACCCTAACCCTAATCCTAACCCTAACCCAACCTTAACCCTAAAACTAACCTTAGCCCTTAAAACTAACCTAATAGAAACCCTAACCCTAACTCCTAACCCTAAGCCTAACCTAACCCTAACCCTAACCCTAGCCGTAACCCTAACCCTAACCCTAACCCTAGCCCTAACCCTAACCCTAACCCTAACCCTAACCTTAGCCCTAACCCTAACCCCTAACCCCTAACCGTAACGCTAACCCTAAGCCTAACCCCTAACCCCTAACCCCTAACCCTAACCATAACCCTATAACCCTAACCCTAACCCTAACCCTAGCCCTAACCCTAGCCCTAAGTCGTACCCTAACCCTAATCCTAACCCTAACCCAACCTTAACCCTAAAACTAACCTTAGCCCTTAAAACTAACCTAATAGAAACCCTAACCCTAACTCCTAACCCTAAGCCTAACCTAACCCTAACCTTAGCCCTAACCCTAACCCCTAACCCCTAACCGTAACGCTAACCCTAAGCCTAACCCCTAACCCCTAACCCTAACCATAACCCTAAACCCTAACCCTAACCCTAACCCTAACCCTAGCCCTAACCCTAGCCCTAAGTCGTACCCTAACCCTAATCCTAACCCTAACCCAACCTTAACCCTAAAACTAACCTTAGCCCTTAAAACTAACCTAATAGAAACCCTAACCCTAACTCCTAACCCTAAGCCTAACCTAACCCTAACCCTAACCCTAGCCGTAACCCTAACCCTAACCCTAACCCTAGCCCTAACCCTAACCCTAACCCTAACCCTAACCTTAGCCCTAACCCTAACCCCTAACCCCTAACCGTAACGCTAACCCTAAGCCTAACCCCTAACCCCTAACCCCTAACCCTAACCATAACCCTAAACCCTAACCCTAACCCTAACCCTAACCCTAGCCCTAACCCTAGCCCTAAGTCGTACCCTAACCCTAATCCTAACCCTAACCCAACCTTAACCCTAAAACTAACCTTAGCCCTTAAAACTAACCTAATAGAAACCCTAACCCTAACTCCTAACCCTAAGCCTAACCTAACCCTAACCCTAACCCTAGCCGTAACCCTAACCCTAACCCTAACCCTAGCCCTAACCCTAACCCTAACCCTAACCCTAACCTTAGCCCTAACCCTAACCCCTAACCCCTAACCGTAACGCTAACCCTAAGCCTAACCCCTAACCCCTAACCCCTAACCCTAACCATAACCCTAAACCCTAACCCTAACCCTAACCCTAACCCTAGCCCTAACCCTAGCCCTAAGTCGTACCCTAACCCTAATCCTAACCCTAACCCAACCTTAACCCTAAAACTAACCTTAGCCCTTAAAACTAACCTAATAGAAACCCTAACCCTAACTCCTAACCCTAAGCCTAACCTAACCCTAACCCTAACCCTAGCCGTAACCCTAACCCTAACCCTAACCCTAGCCCTAACCCTAACCCTAACCCTAACCCTAACCTTAGCCCTAACCCTAACCCCTAACCCCTAACCGTAACGCTAACCCTAAGCCTAACCCCTAACCCCTAACCCTAACCATAACCCTAAACCCTAACCCTAACCCTAACCCTAACCCTAGCCCTAACCCTAGCCCTAAGTCGTACCCTAACCCTAATCCTAACCCTAACCCAACCTTAACCCTAAAACTAACCTTAGCCCTTAAAACTAACCTAATAGAAACCCTAACCCTAACTCCTAACCCTAAGCCTAACCTAACCCTAACCCTAACCCTAGCCGTAACCCTAACCCTAACCCTAACCCTAGCCCTAACCCTAACCCTAACCCTAACCCTAACCTTAGCCCTAACCCTAACCCCTAACCCCTAACCGTAACGCTAACCCTAAGCCTAACCCCTAACCCCTAACCCTAACCATAACCCTAAACCCTAACCCTAACCCTAACCCTAACCCTAGCCCTAACCCTAGCCCTAAGTCGTACCCTAACCCTAATCCTAACCCTAACCCAACCTTAACCCTAAAACTAACCTTAGCCCTTAAAACTAACCTAATAGAAACCCTAACCCTAACTCCTAACCCTAAGCCTAACCTAACCCTAACCCTAACCCTAGCCGTAACCCTAACCCTAACCCTAACCCTAGCCCTAACCCTAACCCTAACCCTAACCCTAACCTTAGCCCTAACCCTAACCCCTAACCCCTAACCGTAACGCTAACCCTAAGCCTAACCCCTAACCCCTAACCCCTAACCCTAACCATAACCCTAAACCCTAACCCTAACCCTAACCCTAACCCTAGCCCTAACCCTAGCCCTAAGTCGTACCCTAACCCTAATCCTAACCCTAACCCAACCTTAACCCTAAAACTAACCTTAGCCCTTAAAACTAACCTAATAGAAACCCTAACCCTAACTCCTAACCCTAAGCCTAACCTAACCCTAACCCTAACCCTAGCCGTAACCCTAACCCTAACCCTAACCCTAGCCCTAACCCTAACCCTAACCCTAACCCTAACCTTAGCCCTAACCCTAACCCCTAACCCCTAACCGTAACGCTAACCCTAAGCCTAACCCCTAACCCCTAACCCCTAACCCTAACCATAACCCTAAACCCTAACCCTAACCCTAACCCTAACCCTAGCCCTAACCCTAGCCCTAAGTCGTACCCTAACCCTAATCCTAACCCTAACCCAACCTTAACCCTAAAACTAACCTTAGCCCTTAAAACTAACCTAATAGAAACCCTAACCCTAACTCCTAACCCTAAGCCTAACCTAACCCTAACCCTAACCCTAGCCGTAACCCTAACCCTAACCCTAACCCTAGCCCTAACCCTAACCCTAACCCTAACCCTAACCTTAGCCCTAACCCTAACCCCTAACCCCTAACCGTAACGCTAACCCTAAGCCTAACCCCTAACCCCTAACCCCTAACCCTAACCATAACCCTAAACCCTAACCCTAACCCTAACCCTAACCCTAGCCCTAACCCTAGCCCTAAGTCGTACCCTAACCCTAATCCTAACCCTAACCCAACCTTAACCCTAAAACTAACCTTAGCCCTTAAAACTAACCTAATAGAAACCCTAACCCTAACTCCTAACCCTAAGCCTAACCTAACCCTAACCCTAACCCTAGCCGTAACCCTAACCCTAACCCTAACCCTAGCCCTAACCCTAACCCTAACCCTAACCCTAACCTTAGCCCTAACCCTAACCCCTAACCCCTAACCGTAACGCTAACCCTAAGCCTAACCCCTAACCCCTAACCCCTAACCCTAACCATAACCCTAAACCCTAACCCTAACCCTAACCCTAGCCCTAACCCTAGCCCTAAGTCGTACCCTAACCCTAATCCTAACCCTAACCCAACCTTAACCCTAAAACTAACCTTAGCCCTTAAAACTAACCTAATAGAAACCCTAACCCTAACTCCTAACCCTAAGCCTAACCTAACCCTAACCCTAACCCTAGCCGTAACCCTAACCCTAACCCTAACCCTAGCCCTAACCCTAACCCTAACCCTAACCCTAACCTTAGCCCTAACCCTAACCCCTAACCCCTAACCGTAACGCTAACCCTAAGCCTAACCCCTAACCCCTAACCCTAACCATAACCCTAAACCCTAACCCTAACCCTAACCCTAACCCTAGCCCTAACCCTAGCCCTAAGTCGTACCCTAACCCTAATCCTAACCCTAACCCAACCTTAACCCTAAAACTAACCTTAGCCCTTAAAACTAACCTAATAGAAACCCTAACCCTAACTCCTAACCCTAAGCCTAACCTAACCCTAACCCTAACCCTAGCCGTAACCCTAACCCTAACCCTAACCCTAGCCCTAACCCTAACCCTAACCCTAACCCTAACCTTAGCCCTAACCCTAACCCCTAACCCCTAACCGTAACGCTAACCCTAAGCCTAACCCCTAACCCCTAACCCCTAACCCTAACCATAACCCTAAACCCTAACCCTAACCCTAACCCTAACCCTAGCCCTAACCCTAGCCCTAAGTCGTACCCTAACCCTAATCCTAACCCTAACCCAACCTTAACCCTAAAACTAACCTTAGCCCTTAAAACTAACCTAATAGAAACCCTAACCCTAACTCCTAACCCTAAGCCTAACCTAACCCTAACCCTAACCCTAGCCGTAACCCTAACCCTAACCCTAACCCTAGCCCTAACCCTAACCCTAACCCTAACCCTAGCCCTAACCCTAACCCCTAACCCCTAACCGTAACGCTAACCCTAAGCCTAACCCCTAACCCCTAACCCCTAACCCTAACCATAACCCTAAACCCTAACCCTAACCCTAACCCTAACCCTAGCCCTAACCCTAGCCCTAAGTCGTACCCTAACCCTAATCCTAACCCTAACCCAACCTTAACCCTAAAACTAACCTTAGCCCTTAAAACTAACCTAATAGAAACCCTAACCCTAACTCCTAACCCTAAGCCTAACCTAACCCTAACCCTAACCCTAGCCGTAACCCTAACCCTAACCCTAACCCTAGCCCTAACCCTAACCCTAACCCTAACCCTAACCTTAGCCCTAACCCTAACCCCTAACCCCTAACCGTAACGCTAACCCTAAGCCTAACCCCTAACCCCTAACCCCTAACCCTAACCATAACCCTAAACCCTAACCCTAACCCTAACCCTAACCCTAGCCCTAACCCTAGCCCTAAGTCGTACCCTAACCCTAATCCTAACCCTAACCCAACCTTAACCCTAAAACTAACCTTAGCCCTTAAAACTAACCTAATAGAAACCCTAACCCTAACTCCTAACCCTAAGCCTAACCTAACCCTAACCCTAACCCTAGCCGTAACCCTAACCCTAACCCTAACCCTAGCCCTAACCCTAACCCTAACCCTAACCCTAACCTTAGCCCTAACCCTAACCCCTAACCCCTAACCGTAACGCTAACCCTAAGCCTAACCCCTAACCCCTAACCCCTAACCCTAACCATAACCCTAAACCCTAACCCTAACCCTAACCCTAACCCTAGCCCTAACCCTAGCCCTAAGTCGTACCCTAACCCTAATCCTAACCCTAACCCAACCTTAACCCTAAAACTAACCTTAGCCCTTAAAACTAACCTAATAGAAACCCTAACCCTAACTCCTAACCCTAAGCCTAACCTAACCCTAACCCTAACCCTAGCCGTAACCCTAACCCTAACCCTAACCCTAGCCCTAACCCTAACCCTAACCCTAACCCTAACCTTAGCCCTAACCCTAACCCCTAACCCCTAACCGTAACGCTAACCCTAAGCCTAACCCCTAACCCCTAACCCCTAACCCTAACCATAACCCTAAACCCTAACCCTAACCCTAACCCTAGCCCTAACCCTAGCCCTAAGTCGTACCCTAACCCTAATCCTAACCCTAACCCAACCTTAACCCTAAAACTAACCTTAGCCCTTAAAACTAACCTAATAGAAACCCTAACCCTAACTCCTAACCCTAAGCCTAACCTAACCCTAACCCTAACCCTAGCCGTAACCCTAACCCTAACCCTAACCCTAGCCCTAACCCTAACCCTAACCCTAACCCTAACCTTAGCCCTAACCCTAACCCCTAACCCCTAACCGTAACGCTAACCCTAAGCCTAACCCCTAACCCCTAACCCCTAACCCTAACCATAACCCTAAACCCTAACCCTAACCCTAACCCTAGCCCTAACCCTAGCCCTAAGTCGTACCCTAACCCTAATCCTAACCCTAACCCAACCTTAACCCTAAAACTAACCTTAGCCCTTAAAACTAACCTAATAGAAACCCTAACCCTAACTCCTAACCCTAAGCCTAACCTAACCCTAACCTTAGCCCTAACCCTAACCCCTAACCCCTAACCGTAACGCTAACCCTAAGCCTAACCCCTAACCCCTAACCCTAACCATAACCCTAAACCCTAACCCTAACCCTAACCCTAACCCTAGCCCTAACCCTAGCCCTAAGTCGTACCCTAACCCTAATCCTAACCCTAACCCAACCTTAACCCTAAAACTAACCTTAGCCCTTAAAACTAACCTAATAGAAACCCTAACCCTAACTCCTAACCCTAAGCCTAACCTAACCCTAACCCTAACCCTAGCCGTAACCCTAACCCTAACCCTAACCCTAGCCCTAACCCTAACCCTAACCCTAACCCTAACCTTAGCCCTAACCCTAACCCCTAACCCCTAACCGTAACGCTAACCCTAAGCCTAACCCCTAACCCCTAACCCCTAACCCTAACCATAACCCTAAACCCTAACCCTAACCCTAACCCTAACCCTAGCCCTAACCCTAGCCCTAAGTCGTACCCTAACCCTAATCCTAACCCTAACCCAACCTTAACCCTAAAACTAACCTTAGCCCTTAAAACTAACCTAATAGAAACCCTAACCCTAACTCCTAACCCTAAGCCTAACCTAACCCTAACCCTAACCCTAGCCGTAACCCTAACCCTAACCCTAACCCTAGCCCTAACCCTAACCCTAACCCTAACCCTAACCTTAGCCCTAACCCTAACCCCTAACCCCTAACCGTAACGCTAACCCTAAGCCTAACCCCTAACCCCTAACCCCTAACCCTAACCATAACCCTAAACCCTAACCCTAACCCTAACCCTAACCCTAGCCCTAACCCTAGCCCTAAGTCGTACCCTAACCCTAATCCTAACCCTAACCCAACCTTAACCCTAAAACTAACCTTAGCCCTTAAAACTAACCTAATAGAAACCCTAACCCTAACTCCTAACCCTAAGCCTAACCTAACCCTAACCCTAACCCTAGCCGTAACCCTAACCCTAACCCTAACCCTAGCCCTAACCCTAACCCTAACCCTAACCCTAACCTTAGCCCTAACCCTAACCCCTAACCCCTAACCGTAACGCTAACCCTAAGCCTAACCCCTAACCCCTAACCCCTAACCCTAACCATAACCCTAAACCCTAACCCTAACCCTAACCCTAACCCTAGCCCTAACCCTAGCCCTAAGTCGTACCCTAACCCTAATCCTAACCCTAACCCAACCTTAACCCTAAAACTAACCTTAGCCCTTAAAACTAACCTAATAGAAACCCTAACCCTAACTCCTAACCCTAAGCCTAACCTAACCCTAACCCTAACCCTAGCCGTAACCCTAACCCTAACCCTAACCCTAGCCCTAACCCTAACCCTAACCCTAACCCTAACCTTAGCCCTAACCCTAACCCCTAACCCCTAACCGTAACGCTAACCCTAAGCCTAACCCCTAACCCCTAACCCCTAACCCTAACCATAACCCTAAACCCTAACCCTAACCCTAACCCTAACCCTAGCCCTAACCCTAGCCCTAAGTCGTACCCTAACCCTAATCCTAACCCTAACCCAACCTTAACCCTAAAACTAACCTTAGCCCTTAAAACTAACCTAATAGAAACCCTAACCCTAACTCCTAACCCTAAGCCTAACCTAACCCTAACCCTAACCCTAGCCGTAACCCTAACCCTAACCCTAACCCTAGCCCTAACCCTAACCCTAACCCTAACCCTAACCTTAGCCCTAACCCTAACCCCTAACCCCTAACCGTAACGCTAACCCTAAGCCTAACCCCTAACCCCTAACCCCTAACCCTAACCATAACCCTAAACCCTAACCCTAACCCTAACCCTAACCCTAGCCCTAACCCTAGCCCTAAGTCGTACCCTAACCCTAATCCTAACCCTAACCCAACCTTAACCCTAAAACTAACCTTAGCCCTTAAAACTAACCTAATAGAAACCCTAACCCTAACTCCTAACCCTAAGCCTAACCTAACCCTAACCCTAACCCTAGCCGTAACCCTAACCCTAACCCTAACCCTAGCCCTAACCCTAACCCTAACCCTAACCCTAACCTTAGCCCTAACCCTAACCCCTAACCCCTAACCGTAACGCTAACCCTAAGCCTAACCCCTAACCCCTAACCCCTAACCCTAACCATAACCCTAAACCCTAACCCTAACCCTAACCCTAACCCTAGCCCTAACCCTAGCCCTAAGTCGTACCCTAACCCTAATCCTAACCCTAACCCAACCTTAACCCTAAAACTAACCTTAGCCCTTAAAACTAACCTAATAGAAACCCTAACCCTAACTCCTAACCCTAAGCCTAACCTAACCCTAACCCTAACCCTAGCCGTAACCCTAACCCTAACCCTAACCCTAGCCCTAACCCTAACCCTAACCCTAACCCTAACCTTAGCCCTAACCCTAACCCCTAACCCCTAACCGTAACGCTAACCCTAAGCCTAACCCCTAACCCCTAACCCCTAACCCTAACCATAACCCTAAACCCTAACCCTAACCCTAACCCTAACCCTAGCCCTAACCCTAGCCCTAAGTCGTACCCTAACCCTAATCCTAACCCTAACCCAACCTTAACCCTAAAACTAACCTTAGCCCTTAAAACTAACCTAATAGAAACCCTAACCCTAACTCCTAACCCTAAGCCTAACCTAACCCTAACCCTAACCCTAGCCGTAACCCTAACCCTAACCCTAACCCTAGCCCTAACCCTAACCCTAACCCTAACCCTAACCTTAGCCCTAACCCTAACCCCTAACCCCTAACCGTAACGCTAACCCTAAGCCTAACCCCTAACCCCTAACCCCTAACCCTAACCATAACCCTAAACCCTAACCCTAACCCTAACCCTAACCCTAGCCCTAACCCTAGCCCTAAGTCGTACCCTAACCCTAATCCTAACCCTAACCCAACCTTAACCCTAAAACTAACCTTAGCCCTTAAAACTAACCTAATAGAAACCCTAACCCTAACTCCTAACCCTAAGCCTAACCTAACCCTAACCCTAACCCTAGCCGTAACCCTAACCCTAACCCTAACCCTAGCCCTAACCCTAACCCTAACCCTAACCCTAACCTTAGCCCTAACCCTAACCCCTAACCCCTAACCGTAACGCTAACCCTAAGCCTAACCCCTAACCCCTAACCCCTAACCCTAACCATAACCCTAAACCCTAACCCTAACCCTAACCCTAACCCTAGCCCTAACCCTAGCCCTAAGTCGTACCCTAACCCTAATCCTAACCCTAACCCAACCTTAACCCTAAAACTAACCTTAGCCCTTAAAACTAACCTAATAGAAACCCTAACCCTAACTCCTAACCCTAAGCCTAACCTAACCCTAACCCTAACCCTAGCCGTAACCCTAACCCTAACCCTAACCCTAGCCCTAACCCTAACCCTAACCCTAACCCTAACCTTAGCCCTAACCCTAACCCCTAACCCCTAACCGTAACGCTAACCCTAAGCCTAACCCCTAACCCCTAACCCCTAACCCTAACCATAACCCTAAACCCTAACCCTAACCCTAACCCTAACCCTAGCCCTAACCCTAGCCCTAAGTCGTACCCTAACCCTAATCCTAACCCTAACCCAACCTTAACCCTAAAACTAACCTTAGCCCTTAAAACTAACCTAATAGAAACCCTAACCCTAACTCCTAACCCTAAGCCTAACCTAACCCTAACCCTAACCCTAGCCGTAACCCTAACCCTAACCCTAACCCTAGCCCTAACCCTAACCCTAACCCTAACCCTAACCTTAGCCCTAACCCTAACCCCTAACCCCTAACCGTAACGCTAACCCTAAGCCTAACCCCTAACCCCTAACCCCTAACCCTAACCATAACCCTAAACCCTAACCCTAACCCTAACCCTAACCCTAGCCCTAACCCTAGCCCTAAGTCGTACCCTAACCCTAATCCTAACCCTAACCCAACCTTAACCCTAAAACTAACCTTAGCCCTTAAAACTAACCTAATAGAAACCCTAACCCTAACTCCTAACCCTAAGCCTAACCTAACCCTAACCCTAACCCTAGCCGTAACCCTAACCCTAACCCTAACCCTAGCCCTAACCCTAACCCTAACCCTAACCCTAACCTTAGCCCTAACCCTAACCCCTAACCCCTAACCGTAACGCTAACCCTAAGCCTAACCCCTAACCCCTAACCCCTAACCCTAACCATAACCCTAAACCCTAACCCTAACCCTAACCCTAACCCTAGCCCTAACCCTAGCCCTAAGTCGTACCCTAACCCTAATCCTAACCCTAACCCAACCTTAACCCTAAAACTAACCTTAGCCCTTAAAACTAACCTAATAGAAACCCTAACCCTAACTCCTAACCCTAAGCCTAACCTAACCCTAACCCTAACCCTAGCCGTAACCCTAACCCTAACCCTAACCCTAGCCCTAACCCTAACCCTAACCCTAACCCTAACCTTAGCCCTAACCCTAACCCCTAACCCCTAACCGTAACGCTAACCCTAAGCCTAACCCCTAACCCCTAACCCCTAACCCTAACCATAACCCTAAACCCTAACCCTAACCCTAACCCTAACCCTAGCCCTAACCCTAGCCCTAAGTCGTACCCTAACCCTAATCCTAACCCTAACCCAACCTTAACCCTAAAACTAACCTTAGCCCTTAAAACTAACCTAATAGAAACCCTAACCCTAACTCCTAACCCTAAGCCTAACCTAACCCTAACCCTAACCCTAGCCGTAACCCTAACCCTAACCCTAACCCTAGCCCTAACCCTAACCCTAACCCTAACCCTAACCTTAGCCCTAACCCTAACCCCTAACCCCTAACCGTAACGCTAACCCTAAGCCTAACCCCTAACCCCTAACCCCTAACCCTAACCATAACCCTAAACCCTAACCCTAACCCTAACCCTAACCCTAGCCCTAACCCTAGCCCTAAGTCGTACCCTAACCCTAATCCTAACCCTAACCCAACCTTAACCCTAAAACTAACCTTAGCCCTTAAAACTAACCTAATAGAAACCCTAACCCTAACTCCTAACCCTAAGCCTAACCTAACCCTAACCCTAACCCTAGCCGTAACCCTAACCCTAACCCTAACCCTAGCCCTAACCCTAACCCTAACCCTAACCCTAACCTTAGCCCTAACCCTAACCCCTAACCCCTAACCGTAACGCTAACCCTAAGCCTAACCCCTAACCCCTAACCCCTAACCCTAACCATAACCCTAAACCCTAACCCTAACCCTAACCCTAACCCTAGCCCTAACTCGCCCTAAGTCGTACCCTAACCCTAATCCTAACCCTAACCCAACCTTAACCCTAAAACTAACCTTAGCCCTTAAAACTAACCTAATAGAAACCCTAACCCTAACTCCTAACCCTAAGCCTAACCTAACCCTAACCCTAACCCTAGCCGTAACCCTAACCCTAACCCTAACCCTAGCCCTAACCCTAACCCTAACCCTAACCCTAACCTTAGCCCTAACCCTAACCCCTAACCCCTAACCGTAACGCTAACCCTAAGCCTAACCCCTAACCCCTAACCCCTAACCCTAACCATAACCCTAAACCCTAACCCTAACCCTAACCCTAACCCTAGCCCTAACCCTAGCCCTAAGTCGTACCCTAACCCTAATCCTAACCCTAACCCAACCTTAACCCTAAAACTAACCTTAGCCCTTAAAACTAACCTAATAGAAACCCTAACCCTAACTCCTAACCCTAAGCCTAACCTAACCCTAACCCTAACCCTAGCCGTAACCCTAACCCTAACCCTAACCCTAGCCCTAACCCTAACCCTAACCCTAACCCTAACCTTAGCCCTAACCCTAACCCCTAACCCCTAACCGTAACGCTAACCCTAAGCCTAACCCCTAACCCCTAACCCCTAACCCTAACCATAACCCTAAACCCTAACCCTAACCCTAACCCTAACCCTAGCCCCCCTAACCCTAGCCCTAAGTCGTACCCTAACCCTAATCCTAACCCTAACCCAACCTTAACCCTAAAACTAACCTTAGCCCTTAAAACTAACCTAATAGAAACCCTAACCCTAACTCCTAACCCTAAGCCTAACCTAACCCTAACCCTAACCCTAGCCGTAACCCTAACCCTAACCCTAACCCTAGCCCTAACCCTAACCCTAACCCTAACCCTAACCTTAGCCCTAACCCTAACCCCTAACCCCTAACCGTAACGCTAACCCTAAGCCTAACCCCTAACCCCTAACCCCTAACCCTAACCATAACCCTAAACCCTAACCCTAACCCTAACCCTAACCCTAGCCCTAACCCCCCTAAGTCGTACCCTAACCCTAATCCTAACCCTAACCCAACCTTAACCCTAAAACTAACCTTAGCCCTTAAAACTAACCTAATAGAAACCCTAACCCTAACTCCTAACCCTAAGCCTAACCTAACCCTAACCCTAACCCTAGCCGTAACCCTAACCCTAACCCTAACCCTAGCCCTAACCCTAACCCTAACCCTAACCCTAACCTTAGCCCTAACCCTAACCCCTAACCCCTAACCGTAACGCTAACCCTAAGCCTAACCCCTAACCCCTAACCCCTAACCCTAACCATAACCCTAAACCCTAACCCTAACCCTAACCCTAACCCTAGCCCTAACCCTAGCCCTAAGTCGTACCCTAACCCTAATCCTAACCCTAACCCAACCTTAACCCTAAAACTAACCTTAGCCCTTAAAACTAACCTAATAGAAACCCTAACCCTAACTCCTAACCCTAAGCCTAACCTAACCCTAACCCTAACCCTAGCCGTAACCCTAACCCTAACCCTAACCCTAGCCCTAACCCTAACCCTAACCCTAACCCTAACCTTAGCCCTAACCCTAACCCCTAACCCCTAACCGTAACGCTAACCCTAAGCCTAACCCCTAACCCCTAACCCCTAACCCTAACCATAACCCTAAACCCTAACCCTAACCCTAACCCTAACCCTAGCCCTAACCCTAGCCCTAAGTCGTACCCTAACCCTAATCCTAACCCTAACCCAACCTTAACCCTAAAACTAACCTTAGCCCTTAAAACTAACCTAATAGAAACCCTAACCCTAACTCCTAACCCTAAGCCTAACCTAACCCTAACCCTAACCCTAGCCGTAACCCTAACCCTAACCCTAACCCTAGCCCTAACCCTAACCCTAACCCTAACCCTAACCTTAGCCCTAACCCTAACCCCTAACCCCTAACCGTAACGCTAACCCTAAGCCTAACCCCTAACCCCTAACCCCTAACCCTAACCATAACCCTAAACCCTAACCCTAACCCTAACCCTAACCCTAGCCCTAACCCTAGCCCTAAGTCGTACCCTAACCCTAATCCTAACCCTAACCCAACCTTAACCCTAAAACTAACCTTAGCCCTTAAAACTAACCTAATAGAAACCCTAACCCTAACTCCTAACCCTAAGCCTAACCTAACCCTAACCCTAACCCTAGCCGTAACCCTAACCCTAACCCTAACCCTAGCCCTAACCCTAACCCTAACCCTAACCCTAACCTTAGCCCTAACCCTAACCCCTAACCCCTAACCGTAACGCTAACCCTAAGCCTAACCCCTAACCCCTAACCCCTAACCCTAACCATAACCCTAAACCCTAACCCTAACCCTAACCCTAACCCTAGCCCTAACCCTAGCCCTAAGTCGTACCCTAACCCTAATCCTAACCCTAACCCAACCTTAACCCTAAAACTAACCTTAGCCCTTAAAACTAACCTAATAGAAACCCTAACCCTAACTCCTAACCCTAAGCCTAACCTAACCCTAACCCTAACCCTAGCCGTAACCCTAACCCTAACCCTAACCCTAGCCCTAACCCTAACCCTAACCCTAACCCTAACCTTAGCCCTAACCCTAACCCCTAACCCCTAACCGTAACGCTAACCCTAAGCCTAACCCCTAACCCCTAACCCCTAACCCTAACCATAACCCTAAACCCTAACCCTAACCCTAACCCTAACCCTAGCCCTAACCCTAGCCCTAAGTCGTACCCTAACCCTAATCCTAACCCTAACCCAACCTTAACCCTAAAACTAACCTTAGCCCTTAAAACTAACCTAATAGAAACCCTAACCCTAACTCCTAACCCTAAGCCTAACCTAACCCTAACCCTAACCCTAGCCGTAACCCTAACCCTAACCCTAACCCTAGCCCTAACCCTAACCCTAACCCTAACCCTAACCTTAGCCCTAACCCTAACCCCTAACCCCTAACCGTAACGCTAACCCTAAGCCTAACCCCTAACCCCTAACCCCTAACCCTAACCATAACCCTAAACCCTAACCCTAACCCTAACCCTAACCCTAGCCCTAACCCTAGCCCTAAGTCGTACCCTAACCCTAATCCTAACCCTAACCCAACCTTAACCCTAAAACTAACCTTAGCCCTTAAAACTAACCTAATAGAAACCCTAACCCTAACTCCTAACCCTAAGCCTAACCTAACCCTAACCCTAACCCTAGCCGTAACCCTAACCCTAACCCTAACCCTAGCCCTAACCCTAACCCTAACCCTAACCCTAACCTTAGCCCTAACCCTAACCCCTAACCCCTAACCGTAACGCTAACCCTAAGCCTAACCCCTAACCCCTAACCCCTAACCCTAACCATAACCCTAAACCCTAACCCTAACCCTAACCCTAACCCTAGCCCTAACCCTAGCCCTAAGTCGTACCCTAACCCTAATCCTAACCCTAACCCAACCTTAACCCTAAAACTAACCTTAGCCCTTAAAACTAACCTAATAGAAACCCTAACCCTAACTCCTAACCCTAAGCCTAACCTAACCCTAACCCTAACCCTAGCCGTAACCCTAACCCTAACCCTAACCCTAGCCCTAACCCTAACCCTAACCCTAACCCTAACCTTAGCCCTAACCCTAACCCCTAACCCCTAACCGTAACGCTAACCCTAAGCCTAACCCCTAACCCCTAACCCCTAACCCTAACCATAACCCTAAACCCTAACCCTAACCCTAACCCTAACCCTAGCCCTAACCCTAGCCCTAAGTCGTACCCTAACCCTAATCCTAACCCTAACCCAACCTTAACCCTAAAACTAACCCTACCCTAGCCGTAACCCTAACCCTAACCCTAACCCTAGCCCTAACCCTAACCCTAACCCTAACCCTAACCTTAGCCCTAACCCTAACCCCTAACCCCTAACCGTAACGCTAACCCTAAGCCTAACCCCTAACCCCTAACCCCTAACCCTAACCATAACCCTAAACCCTAACCCTAACCCTAACCCTAACCCTAGCCCTAACCCTAGCCCTAAGTCGTACCCTAACCCTAATCCTAACCCTAACCCAACCTTAACCCTAAAACTAACCTTAGCCCTTAAAACTAACCTAATAGAAACCCTAACCCTAACTCCTAACCCTAAGCCTAACCTAACCCTAACCCTAACCCTAGCCGTAACCCTAACCCTAACCCTAACCCTAGCCCTAACCCTAACCCTAACCCTAACCCTAACCTTAGCCCTAACCCTAACCCCTAACCCCTAACCGTAACGCTAACCCTAAGCCTAACCCCTAACCCCTAACCCCTAACCCTAACCATAACCCTAAACCCTAACCCTAACCCTAACCCTAACCCTAGCCCTAACCCTAGCCCTAAGTCGTACCCTAACCCTAATCCTAACCCTCTAACCCTAACCCTAACCCTAACCCTAGCCCTAACCCTAGCCCTAAGTCGTACCCTAACCCTAATCCTAACCCTAACCCAACCTTAACCCTAAAACTAACCTTAGCCCTTAAAACTAACCTAATAGAAACCCTAACCCTAACTCCTAACCCTAAGCCTAACCTAACCCTAACCCTAACCCTAGCCGTAACCCTAACCCTAACCCTAACCCTAGCCCTAACCCTAACCCTAACCCTAACCCTAACCTTAGCCCTAACCCTAACCCCTAACCCCTAACCGTAACGCTAACCCTAAGCCTAACCCCTAACCCCTAACCCCTAACCCTAACCATAACCCTAAACCCTAACCCTAACCCTAACCCTAACCCTAGCCCTAACCCTAGCCCTAAGTCGTACCCTAACCCTAATCCTAACCCTAACCCAACCTTAACCCTAAAACTAACCTTAGCCCTTAAAACTAACCTAATAGAAACCCTAACCCTAACTCCTAACCCTAAGCCTAACCTAACCCTAACCCTAACCCTAGCCGTAACCCTAACCCTAACCCTAACCCTAGCCCTAACCCTAACCCTAACCCTAACCCTAACCTTAGCCCTAACCCTAACCCCTAACCCCTAACCGTAACGCTAACCCTAAGCCTAACCCCTAACCCCTAACCCCTAACCCTAACCATAACCCTAAACCCTAACCCTAACCCTAACCCTAACCCTAGCCCTAACCCTAGCCCTAAGTCGTACCCTAACCCTAATCCTAACCCTAACCCAACCTTAACCCTAAAACTAACCTTAGCCCTTAAAACTAACCTAATAGAAACCCTAACCCTAACTCCTAACCCTAAGCCTAACCTAACCCTAACCCTAACCCTAGCCGTAACCCTAACCCTAACCCTAACCCTAGCCCTAACCCTAACCCTAACCCTAACCCTAACCTTAGCCCTAACCCTAACCCCTAACCCCTAACCGTAACGCTAACCCTAAGCCTAACCCCTAACCCCTAACCCCTAACCCTAACCATAACCCTAAACCCTAACCCTAACCCTAACCCTAACCCTAGCCCTAACCCTAGCCCTAAGTCGTACCCTAACCCTAATCCTAACCCTAACCCAACCTTAACCCTAAAACTAACCTTAGCCCTTAAAACTAACCTAATAGAAACCCTAACCCTAACTCCTAACCCTAAGCCTAACCTAACCCTAACCCTAACCCTAGCCGTAACCCTAACCCTAACCCTAACCCTAGCCCTAACCCTAACCCTAACCCTAACCCTAACCTTAGCCCTAACCCTAACCCCTAACCCCTAACCGTAACGCTAACCCTAAGCCTAACCCCTAACCCCTAACCCCTAACCCTAACCATAACCCTAAACCCTAACCCTAACCCTAACCCTAACCCTAGCCCTAACCCTAGCCCTAAGTCGTACCCTAACCCTAATCCTAACCCTAACCCAACCTTAACCCTAAAACTAACCTTAGCCCTTAAAACTAACCTAATAGAAACCCTAACCCTAACTCCTAACCCTAAGCCTAACCTAACCCTAACCCTAACCCTAGCCGTAACCCTAACCCTAACCCTAACCCTAGCCCTAACCCTAACCCTAACCCTAACCCTAACCTTAGCCCTAACCCTAACCCCTAACCCCTAACCGTAACGCTAACCCTAAGCCTAACCCCTAACCCCTAACCCCTAACCCTAACCATAACCCTAAACCCTAACCCTAACCCTAACCCTAACCCTAGCCCTAACCCTAGCCCTAAGTCGTACCCTAACCCTAATCCTAACCCTAACCCAACCTTAACCCTAAAACTAACCTTAGCCCTTAAAACTAACCTAATAGAAACCCTAACCCTAACTCCTAACCCTAAGCCTAACCTAACCCTAACCCTAACCCTAGCCGTAACCCTAACCCTAACCCTAACCCTAGCCCTAACCCTAACCCTAACCCTAACCCTAACCTTAGCCCTAACCCTAACCCCTAACCCCTAACCGTAACGCTAACCCTAAGCCTAACCCCTAACCCCTAACCCCTAACCCTAACCATAACCCTAAACCCTAACCCTAACCCTAACCCTAACCCTAGCCCTAACCCTAGCCCTAAGTCGTACCCTAACCCTAATCCTAACCCTAACCCAACCTTAACCCTAAAACTAACCTTAGCCCTTAAAACTAACCTAATAGAAACCCTAACCCTAACTCCTAACCCTAAGCCTAACCTAACCCTAACCCCCTAGCCCTAACCCTAACCCTAACCCTAACCCTAACCTTAGCCCTAACCCTAACCCCTAACCCCTAACCGTAACGCTAACCCTAAGCCTAACCCCTAACCCCTAACCCCTAACCCTAACCATAACCCTAAACCCTAACCCTAACCCTAGCCCTAACCCTAGCCCTAAGTCGTACCCTAACCCTAATCCTAACCCTAACCCAACCTTAACCCTAAAACTAACCTTAGCCCTTAAAACTAACCTAATAGAAACCCTAACCCTAACTCCTAACCCTAAGCCTAACCTAACCCTAACCCTAACCCTAGCCGTAACCCTAACCCTAACCTTAACCCTAGCCCTAACCCTAACCCTAACCCTAATCCTAACCTTAGCCCTAACCCTAACCCCTAACCCCTAACCGTAACGCTAACCCTAAGCCTAACCCCTAACCCCTAACCCCTAACCCTAACCATAACCCTAAACCCTAACCCTAACCCTAACCCTAACCCTAGCCCTAACCCTAACCCTAACCCTAACCCTAACCTTAGCCCTAACCCTAACCCCTAACCCCTAACCGTAACGCTAACCCTAAGCCTAACCCCTAACCCCTAACCCCTAACCCTAACCATAACCCTAAACCCTAACCCTAACCCTAACCCTAACCCTAGCCCTAACCCTAGCCCTAAGTCGTACCCTAACCCTAATCCTAACCCTAACCCAACCTTAACCCTAAAACTAACCTTAGCCCTTAAAACTAACCTAATAGAAACCCTAACCCTAACTCCTAACCCTAAGCCTAACCTAACCCTAACCCTAACCCTAGCCGTAACCCTAACCCTAACCCTAACCCTAGCCCTAACCCTAACCCTAACCCTAACCCTAACCTTAGCCCTAACCCTAACCCCTAACCCCTAACCGTAACGCTAACCCTAAGCCTAACCCCTAACCCCTAACCCCTAACCCTAACCATAACCCTAAACCCTAACCCTAACCCTAACCCTAACCCTAGCCCTAACCCTAGCCCTAAGTCGTACCCTAACCCTAATCCTAACCCTAACCCAACCTTAACCCTAAAACTAACCTTAGCCCTTAAAACTAACCTAATAGAAACCCTAACCCTAACTCCTAACCCTAAGCCTAACCTAACCCTAACCCTAACCCTAGCCGTAACCCTAACCCTAACCCTAACCCTAGCCCTAACCCTAACCCTAACCCTAACCCTAACCTTAGCCCTAACCCTAACCCCTAACCCCTAACCGTAACGCTAACCCTAAGCCTAACCCCTAACCCCTAACCCCTAACCCTAACCATAACCCTAAACCCTAACCCTAACCCTAACCCTAACCCTAGCCCTAACCCTAGCCCTAAGTCGTACCCTAACCCTAATCCTAACCCTAACCCAACCTTAACCCTAAAACTAACCTTAGCCCTTAAAACTAACCTAATAGAAACCCTAACCCTAACTCCTAACCCTAAGCCTAACCTAACCCTAACCCTAACCCTAGCCGTAACCCTAACCCTAACCCTAACCCTAGCCCTAACCCTAACCCTAACCCTAACCCTAACCTTAGCCCTAACCCTAACCCCTAACCCCTAACCGTAACGCTAACCCTAAGCCTAACCCCTAACCCCAACCCCTAACCCTAACCATAACCCTAAACCCTAACCCTAACCCTAACCCTAACCCTAGCCCTAACCCTAGCCCTAAGTCGTACCCTAACCCTAATCCTAACCCTAACCCAACCTTAACCCTAAAACTAACCTTAGCCCTTAAAACTAACCTAATAGAAACCCTAACCCTAACTCCTAACCCTAAGCCTAACCTAACCCTAACCCTAACCCTAGCCGTAACCCTAACCCTAACCCTAACCCTAGCCCTAACCCTAACCCTAACCCTAACCCTAACCTTAGCCCTAACCCTAACCCCTAACCCCTAACCGTAACGCTAACCCTAAGCCTAACCCCTAACCCCTAACCCCTAACCCTAACCATAACCCTAAACCCTAACCCTAACCCTAACCCTAACCCTAAAACTAACCTTAGCCCTTAAAACTAACCTAATAGAAACCCTAACCCTAACTCCTAACCCTAAGCCTAACCTAACCCTAACCCTAACCCTAGCCGTAACCCTAACCCTAACCCTAACCCTAGCCCTAACCCTAACCCTAACCCTAACCCTAACCTTAGCCCTAACCCTAACCCCTAACCCCTAACCGTAACGCTAACCCTAAGCCTAACCCCTAACCCCTAACCCCTAACCCTAACCATAACCCTAAACCCTAACCCTAACCCTAACCCTAACCCTAGCCCTAACCCTAGCCCTAAGTCGTACCCTAACCCTAATCCTAACCCTAACCCAACCTTAACCCTAAAACTAACCTTAGCCCTTAAAACTAACCTAATAGAAACCCTAACCCTAACTCCTAACCCTAAGCCTAACCTAACCCTAACCCTAACCCTAGCCGTAACCCTAACCCTAACCCTAACCCTAGCCCTAACCCTAACCCTAACCCTAACCCTAACCTTAGCCCTAACCCTAACCCCTAACCCCTAACCGTAACGCTAACCCTAAGCCTAACCCCTAACCCCTAACCCCTAACCCTAACCATAACCCTAAACCCTAACCCTAACCCTAACCCTAACCCTAGCCCTAACCCTAGCCCTAAGTCGTACCCTAACCCTAATCCTAACCCTAACCCAACCTTAACCCTAAAACTAACCTTAGCCCTTAAAACTAACCTAATAGAAACCCTAACCCTAACTCCTAACCCTAAGCCTAACCTAACCCTAACCCTAACCCTAGCCGTAACCCTAACCCTAACCCTAACCCTAGCCCTAACCCTAACCCTAACCCTAACCCTAACCTTAGCCCTAACCCTAACCCCTAACCCCTAACCGTAACGCTAACCCTAAGCCTAACCCCTAACCCCTAACCCCTAACCCTAACCATAACCCTAACCCCTAACCCTAACCCTAACCCTAACCCTAGCCCTAACCCTAGCCCTAAGTCGTACCCTAACCCTAATCCTAACCCTAACCCAACCTTAACCCTAAAACTAACCTTAGCCCTTAAAACTAACCTAATAGAAACCCTAACCCTAACTCCTAACCCTAAGCCTAACCTAACCCTAACCCTAACCCTAGCCGTAACCCTAACCCTAACCCTAACCCTAGCCCTAACCCTAACCCTAACCCTAACCCTAACCTTAGCCCTAACCCTAACCCCTAACCCCTAACCGTAACGCTAACCCTAAGCCTAACCCCTAACCCCTAACCCCTAACCCTAACCATAACCCTAAACCCTAACCCTAACCCTAACCCTAACCCTAGCCCTAACCCTAGCCCTAAGTCGTACCCTAACCCTAATCCTAACCCTAACCCAACCTTAACCCTAAAACTAACCTTAGCCCTTAAAACTAACCTAATAGAAACCCTAACCCTAACTCCTAACCCTAAGCCTAACCTAACCCTAACCCTAACCCTAGCCGTAACCCTAACCCTAACCCTAACCCTAGCCCTAACCCTAACCCTAACCCTAACCCTAACCTTAGCCCTAACCCTAACCCCTAACCCCTAACCGTAACGCTAACCCTAAGCCTAACCCCTAACCCCTAACCCCTAACCCTAACCATAACCCTAACCCCTAACCCTAACCCTAACCCTAACCCTAGCCCTAACCCTAGCCCTAAGTCGTACCCTAACCCTAATCCTAACCCTAACCCAACCTTAACCCTAAAACTAACCTTAGCCCTTAAAACTAACCTAATAGAAACCCTAACCCTAACTCCTAACCCTAAGCCTAACCTAACCCTAACCCTAACCCTAGCCGTAACCCTAACCCTAACCCTAACCCTAGCCCTAACCCTAACCCTAACCCTAACCTTAGCCCTAACCCTAACCCCTAACCCCTAACCGTAACGCTAACCCTAAGCCTAACCCCTAACCCCTAACCCCTAACCCTAACCATAACCCTAAACCCTAACCCTAACCCTAACCCTAACCCTAGCCCTAACCCTAGCCCTAAGTCGTACCCTAACCCTAATCCTAACCCTAACCCAACCTTAACCCTAAAACTAACCTTAGCCCTTAAAACTAACCTAATAGAAACCCTAACCCTAACTCCTAACCCTAAGCCTAACCTAACCCTAACCCTAACCCTAGCCGTAACCCTAACCCTAACCCTAACCCTAGCCCTAACCCTAACCCTAACCCTAACCCTAACCTTAGCCCTAACCCTAACCCCTAACCCCTAACCGTAACGCTAACCCTAAGCCTAACCCCTAACCCCTAACCCCTAACCCTAACCATAACCCTAAACCCTAACCCTAACCCTAACCCTAACCCTAGTACCCTAACCCTAATCCTAACCCTAACCCAACCTTAACCCTAAAACTAACCTTAGCCCTTAAAACTAACCTAATAGAAACCCTAACCCTAACTCCTAACCCTAAGCCTAACCTAACCCTAACCCTAACCCTAGCCGTAACCCTAACCCTAACCCTAACCCTAGCCCTAACCCTAACCCTAACCCTAACCCTAACCTTAGCCCTAACCCTAACCCCTAACCCCTAACCGTAACGCTAACCCTAAGCCTAACCCCTAACCCCTAACCCCTAACCCTAACCATAACCCTAAACCCTAACCCTAACCCTAACCCTAACCCTAGCCCTAACCCTAGCCCTAAGTCGTACCCTAACCCTAATCCTAACCCTAACCCAACCTTAACCCTAAAACTAACCTTAGCCCTTAAAACTAACCTAATAGAAACCCTAACCCTAACTCCTAACCCTAAGCCTAACCTAACCCTAACCCTAACCCTAGCCGTAACCCTAACCCTAACCCTAACCCTAGCCCTAACCCTAACCCTAACCCTAACCCTAACCTTAGCCCTAACCCTAACCCCTAACCCCTAACCGTAACGCTAACCCTAAGCCTAACCCCTAACCCCTAACCCCTAACCCTAACCATAACCCTAAACCCTAACCCTAACCCTAACCCTAACCCTAGCCCTAACCCTAGCCCTAAGTCGTACCCTAACCCTAATCCTAACCCTAACCCAACCTTAACCCTAAAACTAACCTTAGCCCTTAAAACTAACCTAATAGAAACCCTAACCCTAACTCCTAACCCTAAGCCTAACCTAACCCTAACCCTAACCCTAGCCGTAACCCTAACCCTAACCCTAACCCTAGCCCTAACCCTAACCCTAACCCTAACCCTAACCTTAGCCCTAACCCTAACCCCTAACCCCTAACCGTAACGCTAACCCTAAGCCTAACCCCTAACCCCTAACCCCTAACCCTAACCATAACCCTAAACCCTAACCCTAACCCTAACCCTAACCCTAGCCCTAACCCTAGCCCTAAGTCGTACCCTAACCCTAATCCTAACCCTAACCCAACCTTAACCCTAAAACTAACCTTAGCCCTTAAAACTAACCTAATAGAAACCCTAACCCTAACTCCTAACCCTAAGCCTAACCTAACCCTAACCCTAACCCTAGCCGTAACCCTAACCCTAACCCTAACCCTAGCCCTAACCCTAACCCTAACCCTAACCCTAACCTTAGCCCTAACCCTAACCCCTAACCCCTAACCGTAACGCTAACCCTAAGCCTAACCCCTAACCCCTAACCCCTAACCCTAACCATAACCCTAACCCCTAACCCTAACCCTAACCCTAACCCTAGCCCTAACCCTAGCCCTAAGTCGTACCCTAACCCTAATCCTAACCCTAACCCAACCTTAACCCTAAAACTAACCTTAGCCCTTAAAACTAACCTAATAGAAACCCTAACCCTAACTCCTAACCCTAAGCCTAACCTAACCCTAACCCTAACCCTAGCCGTAACCCTAACCCTAACCCTAACCCTAGCCCTAACCCTAACCCTAACCCTAACCCTAACCTTAGCCCTAACCCTAACCCCTAACCCCTAACCGTAACGCTAACCCTAAGCCTAACCCCTAACCCCTAACCCCTAACCCTAACCATAACCCTAAACCCTAACCCTAACCCTAACCCTAACCCTAGCCCTAACCCTAGCCCTAAGTCGTACCCTAACCCTAATCCTAACCCTAACCCAACCTTAACCCTAAAACTAACCTTAGCCCTTAAAACTAACCTAATAGAAACCCTAACCCTAACTCCTAACCCTAAGCCTAACCTAACCCTAACCCTAACCCTAGCCGTAACCCTAACCCTAACCCTAACCCTAGCCCTAACCCTAACCCTAACCCTAACCCTAACCTTAGCCCTAACCCTAACCCCTAACCCCTAACCGTAACGCTAACCCTAAGCCTAACCCCTAACCCCTAACCCCTAACCCTAACCATAACCCTAAACCCTAACCCTAACCCTAACCCTAACCCTAGCCCTAACCCTAGCCCTAAGTCGTACCCTAACCCTAATCCTAACCCTAACCCAACCTTAACCCTAAAACTAACCTTAGCCCTTAAAACTAACCTAATAGAAACCCTAACCCTAACTCCTAACCCTAAGCCTAACCTAACCCTAACCCTAACCCTAGCCGTAACCCTAACCCTAGCCCTAACCCTAACCCTAACCCTAACCCTAACCTTAGCCCTAACCCTAACCCCTAACCCCTAACCGTAACGCTAACCCTAAGCCTAACCCCTAACCCCTAACCCCTAACCCTAACCATAACCCTAAACCCTAACCCTAACCCTAACCCTAACCCTAGCCCTAACCCTAGCCCTAAGTCGTACCCTAACCCTAATCCTAACCCTAACCCAACCTTAACCCTAAAACTAACCTTAGCCCTTAAAACTAACCTAATAGAAACCCTAACCCTAACTCCTAACCCTAAGCCTAACCTAACCCTAACCCTAACCCTAGCCGTAACCCTAACCCTAACCCTAACCCTAGCCCTAACCCTAACCCTAACCCTAACCCTAACCTTAGCCCTAACCCTAACCCCTAACCCCTAACCGTAACGCTAACCCTAAGCCTAACCCCTAACCCCTAACCCCTAACCCTAACCATAACCCTAAACCCTAACCCTAACCCTAACCCTAACCCTAGCCCTAACCCTAGCCCTAAGTCGTACCCTAACCCTAATCCTAACCCTAACCCAACCTTAACCCTAAAACTAACCTTAGCCCTTAAAACTAACCTAATAGAAACCCTAACCCTAACTCCTAACCCTAAGCCTAACCTAACCCTAACCCTAACCCTAGCCGTAACCCTAACCCTAACCCTAACCCTAGCCCTAACCCTAACCCTAACCCTAACCCTAACCTTAGCCCTAACCCTAACCCCTAACCCCTAACCGTAACGCTAACCCTAAGCCTAACCCCTAACCCCTAACCCCTAACCCTAACCATAACCCTAAACCCTAACCCTAACCCTAACCCTAACCCTAGCCCTAACCCTAGCCCTAAGTCGTACCCTAACCCTAACCCAACCTTAACCCTAAAACTAACCTTAGCCCTTAAAACTAACCTAATAGAAACCCTAACCCTAACTCCTAACCCTAAGCCTAACCTAACCCTAACCCTAACCCTAGCCGTAACCCTAACCCTAACCCTAACCCTAGCCCTAACCCTAACCCTAACCTTAGCCCTAACCCTAACCCCTAACCCCTAACCGTAACGCTAACCCTAAGCCTAACCCCTAACCCCTAACCCCTAACCCTAACCCTAACCATAACCCTAAACCCTAACCCTAACCCTAACCCTAACCCTAGCCCTAACCCTAGCCCTAAGTCGTACCCTAACCCTAATCCTAACCCTAACCCAACCTTAACCCTAAAACTAACCTTAGCCCTTAAAACTAACCTAATAGAAACCCTAACCCTAACTCCTAACCCTAAGCCTAACCTAACCCTAACCCTAACCCTAGCCGTAACCCTAACCCTAACCCTAACCCTAGCCCTAACCCTAACCCTAACCCTAACCCTAACCTTAGCCCTAACCCTAACCCCTAACCCCTAACCGTAACGCTAACCCTAAGCCTAACCCCTAACCCCTAACCCCTAACCCTAACCATAATCCTAAACCCTAACCCTAACCCTAACCCTAACCCTAGCCCTAACCCTAGCCCTAAGTCGTACCCTAACCCTAATCCTAACCCTAACCCAACCTTAACCCTAAAACTAACCTTAGCCCTTAAAACTAACCTAATAGAAACCCTAACCCTAACTCCTAACCCTAAGCCTAACCTAACCCTAACCCTAACCCTAGCCGTAACCCTAACCCTAACCCTAACCCTAGCCCTAACCCTAACCCTAACCCTAACCCTAACCTTAGCCCTAACCCTAACCCCTAACCCCTAACCGTAACGCTAACCCTAAGCCTAACCCCTAACCCCTAACCCCTAACCCTAACCATAACCCTAAACCCTAACCCTAACCCTAACCCTAACCCTAGCCCTAACCCTAGCCCTAAGTCGTACCCTAACCCTAATCCTAACCCTAACCCAACCTTAACCCTAAAACTAACCTTAGCCCTTAAAACTAACCTAATAGAAACCCTAACCCTAACTCCTAACCCTAAGCCTAACCTAACCCTAACCCTAACCCTAGCCGTAACCCTAACCCTAACCCTAACCCTAGCCCTAACCCTAACCCTAACCCTAACCCTAACCTTAGCCCTAACCCTAACCCCTAACCCCTAACCGTAACGCTAACCCTAAGCCTAACCCCTAACCCCTAACCCCTAACCCTAACCATAACCCTAAACCCTAACCCTAACCCTAACCCTAACCCTAGCCCTAACCCTAGCCCTAAGTCGTACCCTAACCCTAACCCAACCTTAACCCTAAAACTAACCTTAGCCCTTAAAACTAACCTAATAGAAACCCTAACCCTAACTCCTAACCCTAAGCCTAACCTAACCCTAACCCTAACCCTAGCCGTAACCCTAACCCTAACCCTAACCCTAGCCCTAACCCTAACCCTAACCCTAACCCTAACCTTAGCCCTAACCCTAACCCCTAACCCCTAACCGTAACGCTAACCCTAAGCCTAACCCCTAACCCCTAACCCCTAACCCTAACCATAACCCTAAACCCTAACCCTAACCCTAACCCTAACCCTAGCCCTAACCCTAGCCCTAAGTCGTACCCTAACCCTAATCCTAACCCTAACCCAACCTTAACCCTAAAACTAACCTTAGCCCTTAAAACTAACCTAATAGAAACCCTAACCCTAACTCCTAACCCTAAGCCTAACCTAACCCTAACCCTAACCCTAGCCGTAACCCTAACCCTAGCCCTAACCCTAACCCTAACCCTAACCCTAACCTTAGCCCTAACCCTAACCCCTAACCCCTAACCGTAACGCTAACCCTAAGCCTAACCCCTAACCCCTAACCCCTAACCCTAACCATAACCCTAAACCGTAACCCTAACCCTAACCCTAACCCTAGCCCTAACCCTAGCCCTAAGTCGTACCCTAACCCTAACCCAACCTTAACCCTAAAACTAACCTTAGCCCTTAAAACTAACCTAATAGAAACCCTAACCCTAACTCCTAACCCTAAGCCTAACCTAACCCTAACCCTAACCCTAGCCGTAACCCTAACCCTAACCCTAACCCTAGCCCTAACCCTAACCCTAACCCTAACCCTAACCTTAGCCCTAACCCTAACCCCTAACCCCTAACCGTAACGCTAACCCTAAGCCTAACCCCTAACCCCTAACCCCTAACCCTAACCATAACCCTAAACCCTAACCCTAACCCTAACCCTAACCCTAGCCCTAACCCTAGCCCTAAGTCGTACCCTAACCCTAATCCTAACCCTAACCCAACCTTAACCCTAAAACTAACCTTAGCCCTTAAAACTAACCTAATAGAAACCCTAACCCTAACTCCTAACCCTAAGCCTAACCTAACCCTAACCCTAACCCTAGCCGTAACCCTAACCCTAGCCCTAACCCTAACCCTAACCCTAACCCTAACCTTAGCCCTAACCCTAACCCCTAACCCCTAACCGTAACGCTAACCCTAAGCCTAACCCCTAACCCCTAACCCCTAACCCTAACCATAACCCTAAACCCTAACCCTAACCCTAACCCTAACCCTAGCCCTAACCCTAGCCCTAAGTCGTACCCTAACCCTAATCCTAACCCTAACCCAACCTTAACCCTAAAACTAACCTTAGCCCTTAAAACTAACCTAATAGAAACCCTAACCCTAACTCCTAACCCTAAGCCTAACCTAACCCTAACCCTAACCCTAGCCGTAACCCTAACCCTAGCCCTAACCCTAACCCTAACCCTAACCCTAACCTTAGCCCTAACCCTAACCCCTAACCCCTAACCGTAACGCTAACCCTAAGCCTAACCCCTAACCCCTAACCCCTAACCCTAACCATAACCCTAAACCCTAACCCTAACCCTAACCCTAACCCTAGCCCTAACCCTAGCCCTAAGTCGTACCCTAACCCTAATCCTAACCCTAACCCAACCTTAACCCTAAAACTAACCTTAGCCCTTAAAACTAACCTAATAGAAACCCTAACCCTAACTCCTAACCCTAAGCCTAACCTAACCCTAACCCTAACCCTAGCCGTAACCCTAACCCTAACCCTAACCCTAACCCCTAACCGTAACGCTAACCCTAAGCCTAACCCCTAACCCCTAACCCCTAACCCTAACCATAACCCTAAACCCTAACCCTAACCCTAACCCTAACCCTAGCCCTAACCCTAGCCCTAAGTCGTACCCTAACCCTAACCCAACCTTAACCCTAAAACTAACCTTAGCCCTTAAAACTAACCTAATAGAAACCCTAACCCTAACTCCTAACCCTAAGCCTAACCTAACCCTAACCCTAACCCTAGCCGTAACCCTAACCCTAACCCTAACCCTAGCCCTAACCCTAACCCTAACCTTAGCCCTAACCCTAACCCCTAACCCCTAACCGTAACGCTAACCCTAAGCCTAACCCCTAACCCCTAACCCCTAACCCTAACCATAACCCTAAACCCTAACCCTAACCCTAACCCTAACCCTAGCCCTAACCCTAGCCCTAAGTCGTACCCTAACCCTAATCCTAACCCTAACCCAACCTTAACCCTAAAACTAACCTTAGCCCTTAAAACTAACCTAATAGAAACCCTAACCCTAACTCCTAACCCTAAGCCTAACCTAACCCTAACCCTAACCCTAGCCGTAACCCTAACCCTAACCCTAACCCTAGCCCTAACCCTAACCCTAACCCTAACCCTAACCTTAGCCCTAACCCTAACCCCTAACCCCTAACCGTAACGCTAACCCTAAGCCTAACCCCTAACCCCTAACCCCTAACCCTAACCATAATCCTAAACCCTAACCCTAACCCTAACCCTAACCCTAGCCCTAACCCTAGCCCTAAGTCGTACCCTAACCCTAATCCTAACCCTAACCCAACCTTAACCCTAAAACTAACCTTAGCCCTTAAAACTAACCTAATAGAAACCCTAACCCTAACTCCTAACCCTAAGCCTAACCTAACCCTAACCCTAACCCTAGCCGTAACCCTAACCCTAACCCTAACCCTAGCCCTAACCCTAACCCTAACCCTAACCCTAACCTTAGCCCTAACCCTAACCCCTAACCCCTAACCGTAACGCTAACCCTAAGCCTAACCCCTAACCCCTAACCCCTAACCCTAACCATAACCCTAAACCCTAACCCTAACCCTAACCCTAACCCTAGCCCTAACCCTAGCCCTAAGTCGTACCCTAACCCTAATCCTAACCCTAACCCAACCTTAACCCTAAAACTAACCTTAGCCCTTAAAACTAACCTAATAGAAACCCTAACCCTAACTCCTAACCCTAAGCCTAACCTAACCCTAACCCTAACCCTAGCCGTAACCCTAACCCTAACCCTAACCCTAGCCCTAACCCTAACCCTAACCCTAACCCCTAACCCCTAACCGTAACGCTAACCCTAAGCCTAACCCCTAACCCCTAACCCCTAACCCTAACCATAACCCTAAACCCTAACCCTAACCCTAACCCTAACCCTAGCCCTAACCCTAGCCCTAAGTCGTACCCTAACCCTAACCCAACCTTAACCCTAAAACTAACCTTAGCCCTTAAAACTAACCTAATAGAAACCCTAACCCTAACTCCTAACCCTAAGCCTAACCTAACCCTAACCCTAACCCTAGCCGTAACCCTAACCCTAACCCTAACCCTAGCCCTAACCCTAACCCTAACCCTAACCCTAACCTTAGCCCTAACCCTAACCCCTAACCCCTAACCGTAACGCTAACCCTAAGCCTAACCCCTAACCCCTAACCCCTAACCCTAACCATAACCCTAAACCCTAACCCTAACCCTAACCCTAACCCTAGCCCTAACCCTAGCCCTAAGTCGTACCCTAACCCTAATCCTAACCCTAACCCAACCTTAACCCTAAAACTAACCTTAGCCCTTAAAACTAACCTAATAGAAACCCTAACCCTAACTCCTAACCCTAAGCCTAACCTAACCCTAACCCTAACCCTAGCCGTAACCCTAACCCTAGCCCTAACCCTAACCCTAACCCTAACCCTAACCTTAGCCCTAACCCTAACCCCTAACCCCTAACCGTAACGCTAACCCTAAGCCTAACCCCTAACCCCTAACCCCTAACCCTAACCATAACCCTAAACCCTAACCCTAACCCTAACCCTAACCCTAGCCCTAACCCTAGCCCTAAGTCGTACCCTAACCCTAACCCAACCTTAACCCTAAAACTAACCTTAGCCCTTAAAACTAACCTAATAGAAACCCTAACCCTAACTCCTAACCCTAAGCCTAACCTAACCCTAACCCTAACCCTAGCCGTAACCCTAACCCTAACCCTAACCCTAGCCCTAACCCTAACCCTAACCCTAACCCTAACCTTAGCCCTAACCCTAACCCCTAACCCCTAACCGTAACGCTAACCCTAAGCCTAACCCCTAACCCCTAACCCCTAACCCTAACCATAACCCTAAACCCTAACCCTAACCCTAACCCTAACCCTAGCCCTAACCCTAGCCCTAAGTCGTACCCTAACCCTAATCCTAACCCTAACCCAACCTTAACCCTAAAACTAACCTTAGCCCTTAAAACTAACCTAATAGAAACCCTAACCCTAACTCCTAACCCTAAGCCTAACCTAACCCTAACCCTAACCCTAGCCGTAACCCTAACCCTAGCCCTAACCCTAACCCTAACCCTAACCCTAACCTTAGCCCTAACCCTAACCCCTAACCCCTAACCGTAACGCTAACCCTAAGCCTAACCCCTAACCCCTAACCCCTAACCCTAACCATAACCCTAAACCCTAACCCTAACCCTAACCCTAACCCTAGCCCTAACCCTAGCCCTAAGTCGTACCCTAACCCTAATCCTAACCCTAACCCAACCTTAACCCTAAAACTAACCTTAGCCCTTAAAACTAACCTAATAGAAACCCTAACCCTAACTCCTAACCCTAAGCCTAACCTAACCCTAACCCTAACCCTAGCCGTAACCCTAACCCTAACCCTAACCCTAGCCCTAACCCTAACCCTAACCCTAACCCTAACCTTAGCCCTAACCCTAACCCCTAACCCCTAACCGTAACGCTAACCCTAAGCCTAACCCCTAACCCCTAACCCCTAACCCTAACCATAACCCTAAACCCTAACCCTAACCCTAACCCTAACCCTAGCCCTAACCCTAGCCCTAAGTCGTACCCTAACCCTAATCCTAACCCTAACCCAACCTTAACCCTAAAACTAACCTTAGCCCTTAAAACTAACCGAATAGAAACCCTAACCCTAACTCCTAACCCTAAGCCTAACCTAACCCTAACCCTAACCCTAGCCGTAACCCTAACCCTAACCCTAACCCTAGCCCTAACCCTAACCCTAACCCTAACCCTAACCTTAGCCCTAACCCTAACCCCTAACCCCTAACCGTAACGCTAACCCTAAGCCTAACCCCTAACCCCTAACCCCTAACCCTAACCATAACCCTAAACCCTAACCCTAACCCTAACCCTAACCCTAGCCCTAACCCTAGCCCTAAGTCGTACCCTAACCCTAATCCTAACCCTAACCCAACCTTAACCCTAAAACTAACCTTAGCCCTTAAAACTAACCTAATAGAAACCCTAACCCTAACTCCTAACCCTAAGCCTAACCTAACCCTAACCCTAACCCTAGCCGTAACCCTAACCCTAACCCTAACCCTAGCCCTAACCCTAACCCTAACCCTAACCCTAACCTTAGCCCTAACCCTAACCCCTAACCCCTAACCGTAACGCTAACCCTAAGCCTAACCCCTAACCCCTAACCCCTAACCCTAACCATAACCCTAAACCCTAACCCTAACCCTAACCCTAACCCTAGCCCTAACCCTAGCCCTAAGTCGTACCCTAACCCTAACCCAACCTTAACCCTAAAACTAACCTTAGCCCTTAAAACTAACCTAATAGAAACCCTAACCCTAACTCCTAACCCTAAGCCTAACCTAACCCTAACCCTAACCCTAGCCGTAACCCTAACCCTAACCCTAACCCTAGCCCTAACCCTAACCCTAACCCTAACCCTAACCTTAGCCCTAACCCTAACCCCTAACCCCTAACCGTAACGCTAACCCTAAGCCTAACCCCTAACCCCTAACCCCTAACCCTAACCATAACCCTAAACCCTAACCCTAACCCTAACCCTAACCCTAGCCCTAACCCTAGCCCAAAGTCGTACCCTGACCCTAATCCTAACCCTAACCCAACCTTAACCCTAAAACTAACCTTAGCCCTTAAAACTAACCTAATAGAAACCCTAACCCTAACTCCTAACCCTAAGCCTAACCTAACCCTAACCCTAACCCTAGCCGTAACCCTAACCCTAGCCCTAACCCTAACCCTAACCCTAACCCTAACCTTAGCCCTAACCCTAACCCCTAACCCCTAACCGTAACGCTAACCCTAAGCCTAACCCCTAACCCCTAACCCCTAACCCTAACCATAACCCTAAACCCTAACCCTAACCCTAACCCTAACCCTAGCCCTAACCCTAGCCCTAAGTCGTACCCTAACCCTAATCCTAACCCTAAACCAACCTTAACCCTAAAACTAACCTTAGCCCTTAAAACTAACCTAATAGAAACCCTAACCCTAACTCCTAACCCTAAGCCTAACCTAACCCTAACCCTAACCCTAGCCGTAACCCTAACCCTAACCCTAACCCTAGCCCTAACCCTAACCCTAACCCTAACCCTAACCTTAGCCCTAACCCTAACCCCTAACCCCTAACCGTAACGCTAACCCTAAGCCTAACCCCTAACCCCTAACCCCTAACCCTAACCATAACCCTAAACCCTAACCCTAACCCTAACCCTAACCCTAGTCCTAACCCTAGCCCTAAGTCGTACCCTAACCCTAATCCTAACCCTAACCCAACCTTAACCCTAAAACTAACCTTAGCCCTTAAAACTAACCTAATAGAAACCCTAACCCTAACTCCTAACCCTAAGCCTAACCTAACCCTAACCCTAACCCTAGCCGTAACCCTAACCCTAACCCTAACCCTAGCCCTAACCCTAACCCTAACCCTAACCCTAACCTTAGCCCTAACCCTAACCCCTAACCCCTAACCGTAACGCTAACCCTAAGCCTAACCCCTAACCCCTAACCCCTAACCCTAACCATAACCCTAAACCCTAACCCTAACCCTAACCCTAACCCTAGCCCTAACCCTAGCCCTAAGTCGTACCCTAACCCTAATCCTAACCCTAACCCAACCTTAACCCTAAAACTAACCTTAGCCCTTAAAACTAACCTAATAGAAACCCTAACCCTAACTCCTAACCCTAAGCCTAACCTAACCCTAACCCTAACCCTAGCCGTAACCCTAACCCTAACCCTAACCCTAGCCCTAACCCTAACCCTAACCCTAACCCTAACCTTAGCCCTAACCCTAACCCCTAACCCCTAACCGTAACGCTAACCCTAAGCCTAACCCCTAACCCCTAACCCCTAACCCTAACCATAACCCTAAACCCTAACCCTAACCCTAACCCTAACCCTAGCCCTAACCCTAGCCCTAAGTCGTACCCTAACCCTAATCCTAACCCTAACCCAACCTTAACCCTAAAACTAACCTTAGCCCTTAAAACTAACCTAATAGAAACCCTAACCCTAACTCCTAACCCTAAGCCTAACCTAACCCTAACCCTAACCCTAGCCGTAACCCTAACCCTAACCCTAACCCTAGCCCTAACCCTAACCCTAACCCTAACCCTAACCTTAGCCCTAACCCTAACCCCTAACCCCTAACCGTAACGCTAACCCTAAGCCTAACCCCTAACCCCTAACCCCTAACCCTAACCATAACCCTAAACCCTAACCCTAACCCTAACCCTAACCCTAGCCCTAACCCTAGCCCTAAGTCGTACCCTAACCCTAATCCTAACCCTAACCCAACCTTAACCCTAAAACTAACCTTAGCCCTTAAAACTAACCTAATAGAAACCCTAACCCTAACTCCTAACCCTAAGCCTAACCTAACCCTAACCCTAACCCTAGCCGTAACCCTAACCCTAACCCTAACCCTAGCCCTAACCCTAACCCTAACCCTAACCCTAACCTTAGCCCTAACCCTAACCCCTAACCCCTAACCGTAACGCTAACCCTAAGCCTAACCCCTAACCCCTAACCCCTAACCCTAACCATAACCCTAAACCCTAACCCTAACCCTAACCCTAACCCTAGCCCTAACCCTAGCCCTAAGTCGTACCCTAACCCTAATCCTAACCCTAACCCAACCTTAACCCTAAAACTAACCTTAGCCCTTAAAACTAACCTAATAGAAACCCTAACCCTAACTCCTAACCCTAAGCCTAACCTAACCCTAACCCTAACCCTAGCCGTAACCCTAACCCTAACCCTAACCCTAGCCCTAACCCTAACCCTAACCCTAACCCTAACCTTAGCCCTAACCCTAACCCCTAACCCCTAACCGTAACGCTAACCCTAAGCCTAACCCCTAACCCCTAACCCCTAACCCTAACCATAACCCTAAACCCTAACCCTAACCCTAACCCTAACCCTAGCCCTAACCCTAGCCCTAAGTCGTACCCTAACCCTAATCCTAACCCTAACCCAACCTTAACCCTAAAACTAACCTTAGCCCTTAAAACTAACCTAATAGAAACCCTAACCCTAACTCCTAACCCTAAGCCTAACCTAACCCTAACCCTAACCCTAGCCGTAACCCTAACCCTAACCCTAACCCTAGCCCTAACCCTAACCCTAACCCTAACCCTAACCTTAGCCCTAACCCTAACCCCTAACCCCTAACCGTAACGCTAACCCTAAGCCTAACCCCTAACCCCTAACCCCTAACCCTAACCATAACCCTAAACCCTAACCCTAACCCTAACCCTAACCCTAGCCCTAACCCTAGCCCTAAGTCGTACCCTAACCCTAATCCTAACCCTAACCCAACCTTAACCCTAAAACTAACCTTAGCCCTTAAAACTAACCTAATAGAAACCCTAACCCTAACTCCTAACCCTAAGCCTAACCTAACCCTAACCCTAACCCTAGCCGTAACCCTAACCCTAACCCTAACCCTAGCCCTAACCCTAACCCTAACCCTAACCCTAACCTTAGCCCTAACCCTAACCCCTAACCCCTAACCGTAACGCTAACCCTAAGCCTAACCCCTAACCCCTAACCCCTAACCCTAACCATAACCCTAAACCCTAACCCTAACCCTAACCCTAACCCTAGCCCTAACCCTAGCCCTAAGTCGTACCCTAACCCTAATCCTAACCCTAACCCAACCTTAACCCTAAAACTAACCTTAGCCCTTAAAACTAACCTAATAGAAACCCTAACCCTAACTCCTAACCCTAAGCCTAACCTAACCCTAACCCTAACCCTAGCCGTAACCCTAACCCTAACCCTAACCCTAGCCCTAACCCTAACCCTAACCCTAACCCTAACCTTAGCCCTAACCCTAACCCCTAACCCCTAACCGTAACGCTAACCCTAAGCCTAACCCCTAACCCCTAACCCCTAACCCTAACCATAACCCTAAACCCTAACCCTAACCCTAACCCTAACCCTAGCCCTAACCCTAGCCCTAAGTCGTACCCTAACCCTAATCCTAACCCTAACCCAACCTTAACCCTAAAACTAACCTTAGCCCTTAAAACTAACCTAATAGAAACCCTAACCCTAACTCCTAACCCTAAGCCTAACCTAACCCTAACCCTAACCCTAGCCGTAACCCTAACCCTAACCCTAACCCTAGCCCTAACCCTAACCCTAACCCTAACCCTAACCTTAGCCCTAACCCTAACCCCTAACCCCTAACCGTAACGCTAACCCTAAGCCTAACCCCTAACCCCTAACCCCTAACCCTAACCATAACCCTAAACCCTAACCCTAACCCTAACCCTAACCCTAGCCCTAACCCTAGCCCTAAGTCGTACCCTAACCCTAATCCTAACCCTAACCCAACCTTAACCCTAAAACTAACCTTAGCCCTTAAAACTAACCTAATAGAAACCCTAACCCTAACTCCTAACCCTAAGCCTAACCTAACCCTAACCCTAACCCTAGCCGTAACCCTAACCCTAACCCTAACCCTAGCCCTAACCCTAACCCTAACCCTAACCCTAACCTTAGCCCTAACCCTAACCCCTAACCCCTAACCGTAACGCTAACCCTAAGCCTAACCCCTAACCCCTAACCCCTAACCCTAACCATAACCCTAAACCCTAACCCTAACCCTAACCCTAACCCTAGCCCTAACCCTAGCCCTAAGTCGTACCCTAACCCTAATCCTAACCCTAACCCAACCTTAACCCTAAAACTAACCTTAGCCCTTAAAACTAACCTAATAGAAACCCTAACCCTAACTCCTAACCCTAAGCCTAACCTAACCCTAACCCTAACCCTAGCCGTAACCCTAACCCTAACCCTAACCCTAGCCCTAACCCTAACCCTAACCCTAACCCTAACCTTAGCCCTAACCCTAACCCCTAACCCCTAACCGTAACGCTAACCCTAAGCCTAACCCCTAACCCCTAACCCCTAACCCTAACCATAACCCTAAACCCTAACCCTAACCCTAACCCTAACCCTAGCCCTAACCCTAGCCCTAAGTCGTACCCTAACCCTAATCCTAACCCTAACCCAACCTTAACCCTAAAACTAACCTTAGCCCTTAAAACTAACCTAATAGAAACCCTAACCCTAACTCCTAACCCTAAGCCTAACCTAACCCTAACCCTAACCCTAGCCGTAACCCTAACCCTAACCCTAACCCTAGCCCTAACCCTAACCCTAACCCTAACCCTAACCTTAGCCCTAACCCTAACCCCTAACCCCTAACCGTAACGCTAACCCTAAGCCTAACCCCTAACCCCTAACCCCTAACCCTAACCATAACCCTAAACCCTAACCCTAACCCTAACCCTAACCCTAGCCCTAACCCTAGCCCTAAGTCGTACCCTAACCCTAATCCTAACCCTAACCCAACCTTAACCCTAAAACTAACCTTAGCCCTTAAAACTAACCTAATAGAAACCCTAACCCTAACTCCTAACCCTAAGCCTAACCTAACCCTAACCCTAACCCTAGCCGTAACCCTAACCCTAACCCTAACCCTAGCCCTAACCCTAACCCTAACCCTAACCCTAACCTTAGCCCTAACCCTAACCCCTAACCCCTAACCGTAACGCTAACCCTAAGCCTAACCCCTAACCCCTAACCCCTAACCCTAACCATAACCCTAAACCCTAACCCTAACCCTAACCCTAACCCTAGCCCTAACCCTAGCCCTAAGTCGTACCCTAACCCTAATCCTAACCCTAACCCAACCTTAACCCTAAAACTAACCTTAGCCCTTAAAACTAACCTAATAGAAACCCTAACCCTAACTCCTAACCCTAAGCCTAACCTAACCCTAACCCTAACCCTAGCCGTAACCCTAACCCTAACCCTAACCCTAGCCCTAACCCTAACCCTAACCCTAACCCTAACCTTAGCCCTAACCCTAACCCCTAACCCCTAACCGTAACGCTAACCCTAAGCCTAACCCCTAACCCCTAACCCCTAACCCTAACCATAACCCTAAACCCTAACCCTAACCCTAACCCTAACCCTAGCCCTAACCCTAGCCCTAAGTCGTACCCTAACCCTAATCCTAACCCTAACCCAACCTTAACCCTAAAACTAACCTTAGCCCTTAAAACTAACCTAATAGAAACCCTAACCCTAACTCCTAACCCTAAGCCTAACCTAACCCTAACCCTAACCCTAGCCGTAACCCTAACCCTAACCCTAACCCTAGCCCTAACCCTAACCCTAACCCTAACCCTAACCTTAGCCCTAACCCTAACCCCTAACCCCTAACCGTAACGCTAACCCTAAGCCTAACCCCTAACCCCTAACCCCTAACCCTAACCATAACCCTAAACCCTAACCCTAACCCTAACCCTAACCCTAGCCCTAACCCTAGCCCTAAGTCGTACCCTAACCCTAATCCTAACCCTAACCCAACCTTAACCCTAAAACTAACCTTAGCCCTTAAAACTAACCTAATAGAAACCCTAACCCTAACTCCTAACCCTAAGCCTAACCTAACCCTAACCCTAACCCTAGCCGTAACCCTAACCCTAACCCTAACCCTAGCCCTAACCCTAACCCTAACCCTAACCCTAACCTTAGCCCTAACCCTAACCCCTAACCCCTAACCGTAACGCTAACCCTAAGCCTAACCCCTAACCCCTAACCCCTAACCCTAACCATAACCCTAAACCCTAACCCTAACCCTAACCCTAACCCTAGCCCTAACCCTAGCCCTAAGTCGTACCCTAACCCTAATCCTAACCCTAACCCAACCTTAACCCTAAAACTAACCTTAGCCCTTAAAACTAACCTAATAGAAACCCTAACCCTAACTCCTAACCCTAAGCCTAACCTAACCCTAACCCTAACCCTAGCCGTAACCCTAACCCTAACCCTAACCCTAGCCCTAACCCTAACCCTAACCCTAACCCTAACCTTAGCCCTAACCCTAACCCCTAACCCCTAACCGTAACGCTAACCCTAAGCCTAACCCCTAACCCCTAACCCCTAACCCTAACCATAACCCTAAACCCTAACCCTAACCCTAACCCTAACCCTAGCCCTAACCCTAGCCCTAAGTCGTACCCTAACCCTAATCCTAACCCTAACCCAACCTTAACCCTAAAACTAACCTTAGCCCTTAAAACTAACCTAATAGAAACCCTAACCCTAACTCCTAACCCTAAGCCTAACCTAACCCTAACCCTAACCCTAGCCGTAACCCTAACCCTAACCCTAACCCTAGCCCTAACCCTAACCCTAACCCTAACCCTAACCTTAGCCCTAACCCTAACCCCTAACCCCTAACCGTAACGCTAACCCTAAGCCTAACCCCTAACCCCTAACCCCTAACCCTAACCATAACCCTAAACCCTAACCCTAACCCTAACCCTAACCCTAGCCCTAACCCTAGCCCTAAGTCGTACCCTAACCCTAATCCTAACCCTAACCCAACCTTAACCCTAAAACTAACCTTAGCCCTTAAAACTAACCTAATAGAAACCCTAACCCTAACTCCTAACCCTAAGCCTAACCTAACCCTAACCCTAACCCTAGCCGTAACCCTAACCCTAACCCTAACCCTAGCCCTAACCCTAACCCTAACCCTAACCCTAACCTTAGCCCTAACCCTAACCCCTAACCCCTAACCGTAACGCTAACCCTAAGCCTAACCCCTAACCCCTAACCCCTAACCCTAACCATAACCCTAAACCCTAACCCTAACCCTAACCCTAACCCTAGCCCTAACCCTAGCCCTAAGTCGTACCCTAACCCTAATCCTAACCCTAACCCAACCTTAACCCTAAAACTAACCTTAGCCCTTAAAACTAACCTAATAGAAACCCTAACCCTAACTCCTAACCCTAAGCCTAACCTAACCCTAACCCTAACCCTAGCCGTAACCCTAACCCTAACCCTAACCCTAGCCCTAACCCTAACCCTAACCCTAACCCTAACCTTAGCCCTAACCCTAACCCCTAACCCCTAACCGTAACGCTAACCCTAAGCCTAACCCCTAACCCCTAACCCCTAACCCTAACCATAACCCTAAACCCTAACCCTAACCCTAACCCTAACCCTAGCCCTAACCCTAGCCCTAAGTCGTACCCTAACCCTAATCCTAACCCTAACCCAACCTTAACCCTAAAACTAACCTTAGCCCTTAAAACTAACCTAATAGAAACCCTAACCCTAACTCCTAACCCTAAGCCTAACCTAACCCTAACCCTAACCCTAGCCGTAACCCTAACCCTAACCCTAACCCTAGCCCTAACCCTAACCCTAACCCTAACCCTAACCTTAGCCCTAACCCTAACCCCTAACCCCTAACCGTAACGCTAACCCTAAGCCTAACCCCTAACCCCTAACCCCTAACCCTAACCATAACCCTAAACCCTAACCCTAACCCTAACCCTAACCCTAGCCCTAACCCTAGCCCTAAGTCGTACCCTAACCCTAATCCTAACCCTAACCCAACCTTAACCCTAAAACTAACCTTAGCCCTTAAAACTAACCTAATAGAAACCCTAACCCTAACTCCTAACCCTAAGCCTAACCTAACCCTAACCCTAACCCTAGCCGTAACCCTAACCCTAACCCTAACCCTAGCCCTAACCCTAACCCTAACCCTAACCCTAACCTCCTAACCCTAACCCCTAACCCCTAACCGTAACGCTAACCCTAAGCCTAACCCCTAACCCCTAACCCCTAACCCTAACCATAACCCTAAACCCTAACCCTAACCCTAACCCTAACCCTAGCCCTAACCCTAGCCCTAAGTCGTACCCTAACCCTAATCCTAACCCTAACCCAACCTTAACCCTAAAACTAACCTTAGCCCTTAAAACTAACCTAATAGAAACCCTAACCCTAACTCCTAACCCTAAGCCTAACCTAACCCTAACCCTAACCCTAGCCGTAACCCTAACCCTAACCCTAACCCTAGCCCTAACCCTAACCCTAACCCTAACCCTAACCTTAGCCCTAACCCTAACCCCTAACCCCTAACCGTAACGCTAACCCTAAGCCTAACCCCTAACCCCTAACCCCTAACCCTAACCATAACCCTAAACCCTAACCCTAACCCTAACCCTAACCCTAGCCCTAACCCTAGCCCTAAGTCGTACCCTAACCCTAATCCTAACCCTAACCCAACCTTAACCCTAAAACTAACCTTAGCCCTTCCTTAAAACTAACCTAATAGAAACCCTAACCCTAACTCCTAACCCTAAGCCTAACCTAACCCTAACCCTAACCCTAGCCGTAACCCTAACCCTAACCCTAACCCTAGCCCTAACCCTAACCCTAACCCTAACCCTAACCTTAGCCCTAACCCTAACCCCTAACCCCTAACCGTAACGCTAACCCTAAGCCTAACCCCTAACCCCTAACCCCTAACCCTAACCATAACCCTAAACCCTAACCCTAACCCTAACCCTAACCCTAGCCCTAACCCTAGCCCTAAGTCGTACCCTAACCCTAATCCTAACCCTAACCCAACCTTAACCCTAAAACTAACCTTAGCCCTTAAAACTAACCTAATAGAAACCCTAACCCTAACTCCTAACCCTAAGCCTAACCTAACCCTAACCCTAACCCTAGCCGTAACCCTAACCCTAACCCTAACCCTAGCCCTAACCCTAACCCTAACCCTAACCCTAACCTTAGCCCTAACCCTAACCCCTAACCCCTAACCGTAACGCTAACCCTAAGCCTAACCCCTAACCCCTAACCCCTAACCCTAACCATAACCCTAAACCCTAACCCTAACCCTAACCCTAACCCTAGCCCTAACCCTAGCCCTAAGTCGTACCCTAACCCTAATCCTAACCCTAACCCAACCTTAACCCTAAAACTAACCTTAGCCCTTAAAACTAACCTAATAGAAACCCTAACCCTAACTCCTAACCCTAAGCCTAACCTAACCCTAACCCTAACCCTAGCCGTAACCCTAACCCTAACCCTAACCCTAGCCCTAACCCTAACCCTAACCCTAACCCTAACCTTAGCCCTAACCCTAACCCCTAACCCCTAACCGTAACGCTAACCCTAAGCCTAACCCCTAACCCCTAACCCCTAACCCTAACCATAACCCTAAACCCTAACCCTAACCCTAACCCTAACCCTAGCCCTAACCCTAGCCCTAAGTCGTACCCTAACCCTAATCCTAACCCTAACCCAACCTTAACCCTAAAACTAACCTTAGCCCTTAAAACTAACCTAATAGAAACCCTAACCCTAACTCCTAACCCTAAGCCTAACCTAACCCTAACCCTAACCCTAGCCGTAACCCTAACCCTAACCCTAACCCTAGCCCTAACCCTAACCCTAACCCTAACCCTAACCTTAGCCCTAACCCTAACCCCTAACCCCTAACCGTAACGCTAACCCTAAGCCTAACCCCTAACCCCTAACCCCTAACCCTAACCATAACCCTAAACCCTAACCCTAACCCTAACCCTAACCCTAGCCCTAACCCTAGCCCTAAGTCGTACCCTAACCCTAATCCTAACCCTAACCCAACCTTAACCCTAAAACTAACCTTAGCCCTTAAAACTAACCTAATAGAAACCCTAACCCTAACTCCTAACCCTAAGCCTAACCTAACCCTAACCCTAACCCTAGCCGTAACCCTAACCCTAACCCTAACCCTAGCCCTAACCCTAACCCTAACCCTAACCCTAACCTTAGCCCTAACCCTAACCCCTAACCCCTAACCGTAACGCTAACCCTAAGCCTAACCCCTAACCCCTAACCCCTAACCCTAACCATAACCCTAAACCCTAACCCTAACCCTAACCCTAACCCTAGCCCTAACCCTAGCCCTAAGTCGTACCCTAACCCTAATCCTAACCCTAACCCAACCTTAACCCTAAAACTAACCTTAGCCCTTAAAACTAACCTAATAGAAACCCTAACCCTAACTCCTAACCCTAAGCCTAACCTAACCCTAACCCTAACCCTAGCCGTAACCCTAACCCTAACCCTAACCCTAGCCCTAACCCTAACCCTAACCCTAACCCTAACCTTAGCCCTAACCCTAACCCCTAACCCCTAACCGTAACGCTAACCCTAAGCCTAACCCCTAACCCCTAACCCCTAACCCTAACCATAACCCTAAACCCTAACCCTAACCCTAACCCTAACCCTAGCCCTAACCCTAGCCCTAAGTCGTACCCTAACCCTAATCCTAACCCTAACCCAACCTTAACCCTAAAACTAACCTTAGCCCTTAAAACTAACCTAATAGAAACCCTAACCCTAACTCCTAACCCTAAGCCTAACCTAACCCTAACCCTAACCCTAGCCGTAACCCTAACCCTAACCCTAACCCTAGCCCTAACCCTAACCCTAACCCTAACCCTAACCTTAGCCCTAACCCTAACCCCTAACCCCTAACCGTAACGCTAACCCTAAGCCTAACCCCTAACCCCTAACCCCTAACCCTAACCATAACCCTAAACCCTAACCCTAACCCTAACCCTAACCCTAGCCCTAACCCTAGCCCTAAGTCGTACCCTAACCCTAATCCTAACCCTAACCCAACCTTAACCCTAAAACTAACCTTAGCCCTTAAAACTAACCTAATAGAAACCCTAACCCTAACTCCTAACCCTAAGCCTAACCTAACCCTAACCCTAACCCTAGCCGTAACCCTAACCCTAACCCTAACCCTAGCCCTAACCCTAACCCTAACCCTAACCCTAACCTTAGCCCTAACCCTAACCCCTAACCCCTAACCGTAACGCTAACCCTAAGCCTAACCCCTAACCCCTAACCCCTAACCCTAACCATAACCCTAAACCCTAACCCTAACCCTAACCCTAACCCTAGCCCTAACCCTAGCCCTAAGTCGTACCCTAACCCTAATCCTAACCCTAACCCAACCTTAACCCTAAAACTAACCTTAGCCCTTAAAACTAACCTAATAGAAACCCTAACCCTAACTCCTAACCCTAAGCCTAACCTAACCCTAACCCTAACCCTAGCCGTAACCCTAACCCTAACCCTAACCCTAGCCCTAACCCTAACCCTAACCCTAACCCTAACCTTAGCCCTAACCCTAACCCCTAACCCCTAACCGTAACGCTAACCCTAAGCCTAACCCCTAACCCCTAACCCCTAACCCTAACCATAACCCTAAACCCTAACCCTAACCCTAACCCTAACCCTAGCCCTAACCCTAGCCCTAAGTCGTACCCTAACCCTAATCCTAACCCTAACCCAACCTTAACCCTAAAACTAACCTTAGCCCTTAAAACTAACCTAATAGAAACCCTAACCCTAACTCCTAACCCTAAGCCTAACCTAACCCTAACCCTAACCCTAGCCGTAACCCTAACCCTAACCCTAACCCTAGCCCTAACCCTAACCCTAACCCTAACCCTAACCTTAGCCCTAACACCTAACCCCTAACCCCTAACCGTAACGCTAACCCTAAGCCTAACCCCTAACCCCTAACCCCTAACCCTAACCATAACCCTAAACCCTAACCCTAACCCTAACCCTAACCCTAGCCCTAACCCTAGCCCTAAGTCGTACCCTAACCCTAATCCTAACCCTAACCCAACCTTAACCCTAAAACTAACCTTAGCCCTTAAAACTAACCTAATAGAAACCCTAACCCTAACTCCTAACCCTAAGCCTAACCTAACCCTAACCCTAACCCTAGCCGTAACCCTAACCCTAACCCTAACCCTAGCCCTAACCCTAACCCTAACCCTAACCCTAACCTTAGCCCTAACCCTAACCCCTAACCCCTAACCGTAACGCTAACCCTAAGCCTAACCCCTAACCCCTAACCCCTAACCCTAACCATAACCCTAAACCCTAACCCTAACCCTAACCCTAACCCTAGCCCTAACCCTAGCCCTAAGTCGTACCCTAACCCTAATCCTAACCCTAACCCAACCTTAACCCTAAAACTAACCTTAGCCCTTAAAACTAACCTAATAGAAACCCTAACCCTAACTCCTAACCCTAAGCCTAACCTAACCCTAACCCTAACCCTAGCCGTAACCCTAACCCTAACCCTAACCCTAGCCCTAACCCTAACCCTAACCCTAACCCTAACCTTAGCCCTAACCCTAACCCCTAACCCCTAACCGTAACGCTAACCCTAAGCCTAACCCCTAACCCCTAACCCCTAACCCTAACCATAACCCTAAACCCTAACCCTAACCCTAACCCTAACCCTAGCCCTAACCCTAGCCCTAAGTCGTACCCTAACCCTAATCCTAACCCTAACCCAACCTTAACCCTAAAACTAACCTTAGCCCTTAAAACTAACCTAATAGAAACCCTAACCCTAACTCCTAACCCTAAGCCTAACCTAACCCTAACCCTAACCCTAGCCGTAACCCTAACCCTAACCCTAACCCTAGCCCTAACCCTAACCCTAACCCTAACCCTAACCTTAGCCCTAACCCTAACCCCTAACCCCTAACCGTAACGCTAACCCTAAGCCTAACCCCTAACCCCTAACCCCTAACCCTAACCATAACCCTAAACCCTAACCCTAACCCTAACCCTAACCCTAGCCCTAACCCTAGCCCTAAGTCGTACCCTAACCCTAATCCTAACCCTAACCCAACCTTAACCCTAAAACTAACCTTAGCCCTTAAAACTAACCTAATAGAAACCCTAACCCTAACTCCTAACCCTAAGCCTAACCTAACCCTAACCCTAACCCTAGCCGTAACCCTAACCCTAACCCTAACCCTAGCCCTAACCCTAACCCTAACCCTAACCCTAACCTTAGCCCTAACCCTAACCCCTAACCCCTAACCGTAACGCTAACCCTAAGCCTAACCCCTAACCCCTAACCCCTAACCCTAACCATAACCCTAAACCCTAACCCTAACCCTAACCCTAACCCTAGCCCTAACCCTAGCCCTAAGTCGTACCCTAACCCTAATCCTAACCCTAACCCAACCTTAACCCTAAAACTAACCTTAGCCCTTAAAACTAACCTAATAGAAACCCTAACCCTAACTCCTAACCCTAAGCCTAACCTAACCCTAACCCTAACCCTAGCCGTAACCCTAACCCTAACCCTAACCCTAGCCCTAACCCTAACCCTAACCCTAACCTCTAACCTTAGCCCTAACCCTAACCCCTAACCCCTAACCGTAACGCTAACCCTAAGCCTAACCCCTAACCCCTAACCCCTAACCCTAACCATAACCCTAAACCCTAACCCTAACCCTAACCCTAACCCTAGCCCTAACCCTAGCCCTAAGTCGTACCCTAACCCTAATCCTAACCCTAACCCAACCTTAACCCTAAAACTAACCTTAGCCCTTAAAACTAACCTAATAGAAACCCTAACCCTAACTCCTAACCCTAAGCCTAACCTAACCCTAACCCTAACCCTAGCCGTAACCCTAACCCTAACCCTAACCCTAGCCCTAACCCTAACCCTAACCCTAACCCTAACCTTAGCCCTAACCCTAACCCCTAACCCCTAACCGTAACGCTAACCCTAAGCCTAACCCCTAACCCCTAACCCCTAACCCTAACCATAACCCTAAACCCTAACCCTAACCCTAACCCTAACCCTAGCCCTAACCCTAGCCCTAAGTCGTACCCTAACCCTAATCCTAACCCTAACCCAACCTTAACCCTAAAACTAACCTTAGCCCTTAAAACTAACCTAATAGAAACCCTAACCCTAACTCCTAACCCTAAGCCTAACCTAACCCTAACCCTAACCCTAGCCGTAACCCTAACCCTAACCCTAACCCTAGCCCTAACCCTAACCCTAACCCTAACCCTAACCTTAGCCCTAACCCTAACCCCTAACCCCTAACCGTAACGCTAACCCTAAGCCTAACCCCTAACCCCTAACCCCTAACCCTAACCATAACCCTAAACCCTAACCCTAACCCTAACCCTAACCCTAGCCCTAACCCTAGCCCTAAGTCGTACCCTAACCCTAATCCTAACCCTAACCCAACCTTAACCCTAAAACTAACCTTAGCCCTTAAAACTAACCTAATAGAAACCCTAACCCTAACTCCTAACCCTAAGCCTAACCTAACCCTAACCCTAACCCTAGCCGTAACCCTAACCCTAACCCTAACCCTAGCCCTAACCCTAACCCTAACCCTAACCCTAACCTTAGCCCTAACCCTAACCCCTAACCCCTAACCGTAACGCTAACCCTAAGCCTAACCCCTAACCCCTAACCCCTAACCCTAACCATAACCCTAAACCCTAACCCTAACCCTAACCCTAACCCTAGCCCTAACCCTAGCCTAAGTCGTACCCTAACCCTAATCCTAACCCTAACCCAACCTTAACCCTAAAACTAACCTTAGCCCTTAAAACTAACCTAATAGAAACCCTAACCCTAACTCCTAACCCTAAGCCTAACCTAACCCTAACCCTAACCCTAGCCGTAACCCTAACCCTAACCCTAACCCTAGCCCTAACCCTAACCCTAACCCTAACCCTAACCTTAGCCCTAACCCTAACCCCTAACCCCTAACCGTAACGCTAACCCTAAGCCTAACCCCTAACCCCTAACCCCTAACCCTAACCATAACCCTAAACCCTAACCCTAACCCTAACCCTAACCCTAGCCCTAACCCTAGCCCTAAGTCGTACCCTAACCCTAATCCTAACCCTAACCCAACCTTAACCCTAAAACTAACCTTAGCCCTTAAAACTAACCTAATAGAAACCCTAACCCTAACTCCTAACCCTAAGCCTAACCTAACCCTAACCCTAACCCTAGCCGTAACCCTAACCCTAACCCTAACCCTAGCCCTAACCCTAACCCTAACCCTAACCCTAACCTTAGCCCTAACCCTAACCCCTAACCCCTAACCGTAACGCTAACCCTAAGCCTAACCCCTAACCCCTAACCCCTAACCCTAACCATAACCCTAAACCCTAACCCTAACCCTAACCCTAACCCTAGCCCTAACCCTAGCCCTAAGTCGTACCCTAACCCTAATCCTAACCCTAACCCAACCTTAACCCTAAAACTAACCTTAGCCCTTAAAACTAACCTAATAGAAACCCTAACCCTAACTCCTAACCCTAAGCCTAACCTAACCCTAACCCTAACCCTAGCCGTAACCCTAACCCTAACCCTAACCCTAGCCCTAACCCTAACCCTAACCCTAACCCTAACCTTAGCCCTAACCCTAACCCCTAACCCCTAACCGTAACGCTAACCCTAAGCCTAACCCCTAACCCCTAACCCCTAACCCTAACCATAACCCTAAACCCTAACCCTAACCCTAACCCTAACCCTAGCCCTAACCCTAGCCCTAAGTCGTACCCTAACCCTAATCCTAACCCTAACCCAACCTTAACCCTAAAACTAACCTTAGCCCTTAAAACTAACCTAATAGAAACCCTAACCCTAACTCCTAACCCTAAGCCTAACCTAACCCTAACCCTAACCCTAGCCGTAACCCTAACCCTAACCCTAACCCTAGCCCTAACCCTAACCCTAACCCTAACCCTAACCTTAGCCCTAACCCTAACCCCTAACCCCTAACCGTAACGCTAACCCTAAGCCTAACCCCTAACCCCTAACCCATAACCCTAACCATAACCCTAAACCCTAACCCTAACCCTAACCCTAACCCTAGCCCTAACCCTAGCCCTAAGTCGTACCCTAACCCTAATCCTAACCCTAACCCAACCTTAACCCTAAAACTAACCTTAGCCCTTAAAACTAACCTAATAGAAACCCTAACCCTAACTCCTAACCCTAAGCCTAACCTAACCCTAACCCTAACCCTAGCCGTAACCCTAACCCTAACCCTAACCCTAGCCCTAACCCTAACCCTAACCCTAACCCTAACCTTAGCCCTAACCCTAACCCCTAACCCCTAACCGTAACGCTAACCCTAAGCCTAACCCCTAACCCCTAACCCCTAACCCTAACCATAACCCTAAACCCTAACCCTAACCCTAACCCTAACCCTAGCCCTAACCCTAGCCCTAAGTCGTACCCTAACCCTAATCCTAACCCTAACCCAACCTTAACCCTAAAACTAACCTTAGCCCTTAAAACTAACCTAATAGAAACCCTAACCCTAACTCCTAACCCTAAGCCTAACCTAACCCTAACCCTAACCCTAGCCGTAACCCTAACCCTAACCCTAACCCTAGCCCTAACCCTAACCCTAACCCTAACCCTAACCTTAGCCCTAACCCTAACCCCTAACCCCTAACCGTAACGCTAACCCTAAGCCTAACCCCTAACCCCTAACCCCTAACCCTAACCATAACCCTAAACCCTAACCCTAACCCTAACCCTAACCCTAGCCCTAACCCTAGCCCTAAGTCGTACCCTAACCCTAATCCTAACCCTAACCCAACCTTAACCCTAAAACTAACCTTAGCCCTTAAAACTAACCTAATAGAAACCCTAACCCTAACTCCTAACCCTAAGCCTAACCTAACCCTAACCCTAACCCTAGCCGTAACCCTAACCCTAACCCTAACCCTAGCCCTAACCCTAACCCTAACCCTAACCCTAACCTTAGCCCTAACCCTAACCCCTAACCCCTAACCGTAACGCTAACCCTAAGCCTAACCCCTAACCCCTAACCCCTAACCCTAACCATAACCCTAAACCCTAACCCTAACCCTAACCCTAACCCTAGCCCTAACCCTAGCCCTAAGTCGTACCCTAACCCTAATCCTAACCCTAACCCAACCTTAACCCTAAAACTAACCTTAGCCCTTAAAACTAACCTAATAGAAACCCTAACCCTAACTCCTAACCCTAAGCCTAACCTAACCCTAACCCTAACCCTAGCCGTAACCCTAACCCTAACCCTAACCCTAGCCCTAACCCTAACCCTAACCCTAACCCTAACCTTAGCCCTAACCCTAACCCCTAACCCCTAACCGTAACGCTAACCCTAAGCCTAACCCCTAACCCCTAACCCCTAACCCTAACCATAACCCTAAACCCTAACCCTAACCCTAACCCTAACCCTAGCCCTAACCCTAGCCCTAAGTCGTACCCTAACCCTAATCCTAACCCTAACCCAACCTTAACCCTAAAACTAACCTTAGCCCTTAAAACTAACCTAATAGAAACCCTAACCCTAACTCCTAACCCTAAGCCTAACCTAACCCTAACCCTAACCCTAGCCGTAACCCTAACCCTAACCCTAACCCTAGCCCTAACCCTAACCCTAACCCTAACCCTAACCTTAGCCCTAACCCTAACCCCTAACCCCTAACCGTAACGCTAACCCTAAGCCTAACCCCTAACCCCTAACCCCTAACCCTAACCATAACCCTAAACCCTAACCCTAACCCTAACCCTAACCCTAGCCCTAACCCTAGCCCTAAGTCGTACCCTAACCCTAATCCTAACCCTAACCCAACCTTAACCCTAAAACTAACCTTAGCCCTTAAAACTAACCTAATAGAAACCCTAACCCTAACTCCTAACCCTAAGCCTAACCTAACCCTAACCCTAACCCTAGCCGTAACCCTAACCCTAACCCTAACCCTAGCCCTAACCCTAACCCTAACCCTAACCCTAACCTTAGCCCTAACCCTAACCCCTAACCCCTAACCGTAACGCTAACCCTAAGCCTAACCCCTAACCCCTAACCCCTAACCCTAACCATAACCCTAAACCCTAACCCTAACCCTAACCCTAACCCTAGCCCTAACCCTAGCCCTAAGTCGTACCCTAACCCTAATCCTAACCCTAACCCAACCTTAACCCTAAAACTAACCTTAGCCCTTAAAACTAACCTAATAGAAACCCTAACCCTAACTCCTAACCCTAAGCCTAACCTAACCCTAACCCTAACCCTAGCCGTAACCCTAACCCTAACCCTAACCCTAGCCCTAACCCTAACCCTAACCCTAACCCTAACCTTAGCCCTAACCCTAACCCCTAACCCCTAACCGTAACGCTAACCCTAAGCCTAACCCCTAACCCCTAACCCCTAACCCTAACCATAACCCTAAACCCTAACCCTAACCCTAACCCTAACCCTAGCCCTAACCCTAGCCCTAAGTCGTACCCTAACCCTAATCCTAACCCTAACCCAACCTTAACCCTAAAACTAACCTTAGCCCTTAAAACTAACCTAATAGAAACCCTAACCCTAACTCCTAACCCTAAGCCTAACCTAACCCTAACCCTAACCCTAGCCGTAACCCTAACCCTAACCCTAACCCTAGCCCTAACCCTAACCCTAACCCTAACCCTAACCTTAGCCCTAACCCTAACCCCTAACCCCTAACCGTAACGCTAACCCTAAGCCTAACCCCTAACCCCTAACCCCTAACCCTAACCATAACCCTAAACCCTAACCCTAACCCTAACCCTAACCCTAGCCCTAACCCTAGCCCTAAGTCGTACCCTAACCCTAATCCTAACCCTAACCCAACCTTAACCCTAAAACTAACCTTAGCCCTTAAAACTAACCTAATAGAAACCCTAACCCTAACTCCTAACCCTAAGCCTAACCTAACCCTAACCCTAACCCTAGCCGTAACCCTAACCCTAACCCTAACCCTAGCCCTAACCCTAACCCTAACCCTAACCCTAACCTTAGCCCTAACCCTAACCCCTAACCCCTAACCGTAACGCTAACCCTAAGCCTAACCCCTAACCCCTAACCCCTAACCCTAACCATAACCCTAAACCCTAACCCTAACCCTAACCCTAACCCTAGCCCTAACCCTAGCCCTAAGTCGTACCCTAACCCTAATCCTAACCCTAACCCAACCTTAACCCTAAAACTAACCTTAGCCCTTAAAACTAACCTAATAGAAACCCTAACCCTAACTCCTAACCCTAAGCCTAACCTAACCCTAACCCTAACCCTAGCCGTAACCCTAACCCTAACCCTAACCCTAGCCCTAACCCTAACCCTAACCCTAACCCTAACCTTAGCCCTAACCCTAACCCCTAACCCCTAACCGTAACGCTAACCCTAAGCCTAACCCCTAACCCCTAACCCCTAACCCTAACCATAACCCTAAACCCTAACCCTAACCCTAACCCTAACCCTAGCCCTAACCCTAGCCCTAAGTCGTACCCTAACCCTAATCCTAACCCTAACCCAACCTTAACCCTAAAACTAACCTTAGCCCTTAAAACTAACCTAATAGAAACCCTAACCCTAACTCCTAACCCTAAGCCTAACCTAACCCTAACCCTAACCCTAGCCGTAACCCTAACCTAACCCTAACCCTAGCCCTAACCCTAACCCTAACCTAACCCTAACCTTAGCCCTAACCCTAACCCCTAACCCTAACCGTAACGCTAACCCTAAGCCTAACCCCTAACCCCTAACCCCTAACCCTAACCATAAACCTAAACCCTAACCCTAACCCTAACCCTAACCCTAGCCCTAACCCTAGCCCTAAGTCGTACCCTAACCCTAATCCTAACCCTAACCCAACCTTAACCCTAAAACTAACCTTAGCCCTTAAAACTAACCTAATAGAAACCCTAACCCTAACTCCTAACCCTAAGCCTAACCTAACCCTAACCCTAACCCTAGCCGTAACCCTAACCCTAACCCTAACCCTAGCCCTAACCCTAACCCTAACCCTAACCCTAACTTAGCCCTAACCCTAACCCCTAACCCCTAACCGTAACGCTAACCCTAAGCCTAAACCCTAACCCCTAACCCCTAACCCTACATAACCCTAACCCTAACCCTAACCCTAACCCTAACCCTAGCCCTAACCCTAGCCCTAAGTCGTACCCTAACCCTAATCCTAACCCTAACCCAACCTTAACCCTAAAACTAACCTTAGCCCTTAAAACTAACCTAATAGAAACCCTAACCCTAACTCCTAACCCTAAGCCTAACCTAACCCTAACCCTAACCCTAGCCGTAACCCTAACCCTAACCCTAACCCTAGCCCTAACCCTAACCCTAACCCTAACCCTAACCTTAGCCCTAACCCTAACCCCTAACCCCTAACCGTAACGCTAACCCTAAGCCTAACCCCTAACCCCTAACCCCTAACCCTAACCATAAACCTAAACCCTAACCCTAACCCTAACCCTAACCCTAGCCCTAACCCTAGCCCTAAGTCGTACCCTAACCCTAATCCTAACCCTAACCCAACCTTAACCCTAAAACTAACCTTAGCCCTTAAAACTAACCTAATAGAAACCCTAACCCTAACTCCTAACCCTAAGCCTAACCTAACCCTAACCCTAACCCTAGCCGTAACCCTAACCCTAACCCTAACCCTAGCCCTAACCCTAACCCTAACCCTAACCCTAACCTTAGCCCTAACCCTAACCCCTAACCCCTAACCGTAACGCTAACCCTAAGCCTAACCCCTAACCCCTAACCCCTAACCCTAACCATAACCTAAACCCTAACCCTAACCCTAACCCTAACCCTAGCCCTAACCCTAGCCCTAAGTCGTACCCTAACCCTAATCCTAACCCTAACCCAACCTTAACCCTAAAACTAACCTTAGCCCTTAAAACTAACCTAATAGAAACCCTAACCCTAACTCCTAACCCTAAGCCTAACCTAACCCTAACCCTAACCCTAGCCGTAACCCTAACCCTAACCCTAACCCTAGCCCTAACCCTAACCCTAACCCTAACCCTAACCTTAGCCCTAACCCTAACCCCTAACCCCTAACCGTAACGCTAACCCTAAGCCTAACCCCTAACCCCTAACCCCTAACCCTAACCATAACCCTAAACCCTAACCCTAACCCTAACCCTAACCCTAGCCCTAACCCTAGCCCTAAGTCGTACCCTAACCCTAATCCTAACCCTAACCCAACCTTAACCCTAAAACTAACCTTAGCCCTTAAAACTAACCTAATAGAAACCCTAACCCTAACTCCTAACCCTAAGCCTAACCTAACCCTAACCCTAACCCTAGCCGTAACCCTAACCCTAACCCTAACCCTAGCCCTAACCCTAACCCTAACCCTAACCCTAACCTTAGCCCTAACCCTAACCCCTAACCCCTAACCGTAACGCTAACCCTAAGCCTAACCCCTAACCCCTAACCCCTAACCCTAACCATAACCCTAAACCCTAACCCTAACCCTAACCCTAACCCTAGCCCTAACCCTAGCCCTAAGTCGTACCCTAACCCTAATCCTAACCCTAACCCAACCTTAACCCTAAAACTAACCTTAGCCCTTAAAACTAACCTAATAGAAACCCTAACCCTAACTCCTAACCCTAAGCCTAACCTAACCCTAACCCTAACCCTAGCCGTAACCCTAACCCTAACCCTAGCCCTAACCCTAACCCTAACCCTAACCCTAACCCACTTAGCCCTAACCCCTAACCCCTAACCCCTAACCGTAACGCTAACCCTAAGCCCTAACCCTAACCCCTAACCCCTAACCCTAACCATAACCCTAAACCCTAACCCTAACCTAACACCCTAACCCTAACCCTAGCCCTAAGTCGTACCCTAACCCTAATCCTAACCCTAACCCAACCTTAACCCTAAAACTAACCTTAGCCCTTAAAACTAACCTAATAGAAACCCTAACCCTAACTCCTAACCCTAAGCCTAACCTAACCCTAACCCTAACCCTAGCCGTAACCCTAACCCTAACCCTAACCCTAGCCCTAACCCTAACCCTAACCCTAACCCTAACCTTAGCCCTAACCCTAACCCCTAACCCCTAACCGTAACGCTAACCCTAAGCCTAACCCCTAACCCCTAACCCCTAACCCTAACCATAACCCTAAACCCTAACCCTAACCCTAACCCTAACCCTAGCCCAACCCTAGCCCTAAGTCGTACCCTAACCCTAATCCTAACCCTAACCCAACCTTAACCCTAAAACTAACCTTAGCCCTTAAAACTAACCTAATAGAAACCCTAACCCTAACTCCTAACCCTAAGCCTAACCTAACCCTAACCCTAACCCTAGCCGTAACCCTAACCCTAACCCTAACCCTAGCCCTAACCCTAACCCTAACCCTAACCCTAACCTTAGCCCTAACCCTAACCCCTAACCCCTAACCGTAACGCTAACCCTAAGCCTAACCCCTAACCCCTAACCCCTAACCCTAACCATAACCCTAAACCCTAACCCTAACCCTAACCCTAACCCTAGCCCTAACCCTAGCCCTAAGTCGTACCCTAACCCTAATCCTAACCCTAACCCAACCTTAACCCTAAAACTAACCTTAGCCCTTAAAACTAACCTAATAGAAACCCTAACCCTAACTCCTAACCCTAAGCCTAACCTAACCCTAACCCTAACCCTAGCCGTAACCCTAACCCTAACCCTAACCCTAGCCCTAACCCTAACCCTAACCCTAACCCTAACCTTAGCCCTAACCCTAACCCCTAACCCCTAACCGTAACGCTAACCCTAAGCCTAACCCCTAACCCCTAACCCCTAACCCTAACCATAACCCTAAACCCTAACCCTAACCCTAACCCTAACCCTAGCCCTAACCCTAGCCCTAAGTCGTACCCTAACCCTAATCCTAACCCTAACCCAACCTTAACCCTAAAACTAACCTTAGCCCTTAAAACTAACCTAATAGAAACCCTAACCCTAACTCCTAACCCTAAGCCTAACCTAACCCTAACCCTAACCCTAGCCGTAACCCTAACCCTAACCCTAACCCTAGCCCTAACCCTAACCCTAACCCTAACCCTAACCTTAGCCCTAACCCTAACCCCTAACCCCTAACCGTAACGCTAACCCTAAGCCTAACCCCTAACCCCTAACCCCTAACCCTAACCATAACCCTAAACCCTAACCCTAACCCTAACCCTAACCCTAGCCCTAACCCTAGCCCTAAGTCGTACCCTAACCCTAATCCTAACCCTAACCCAACCTTAACCCTAAAACTAACCTTAGCCCTTAAAACTAACCTAATAGAAACCCTAACCCTAACTCCTAACCCTAAGCCTAACCTAACCCTAACCCTAACCCTAGCCGTAACCCTAACCCTAACCCTAACCCTAGCCCTAACCCTAACCCTAACCCTAACCCTAACCTTAGCCCTAACCCTAACCCCTAACCCCTAACCGTAACGCTAACCCTAAGCCTAACCCCTAACCCCTAACCCCTAACCCTAACCATAACCCTAAACCCTAACCCTAACCCTAACCCTAACCCTAGCCCTAACCCTAGCCCTAAGTCGTACCCTAACCCTAATCCTAACCCTAACCCAACCTTAACCCTAAAACTAACCTTAGCCCTTAAAACTAACCTAATAGAAACCCTAACCCTAACTCCTAACCCTAAGCCTAACCTAACCCTAACCCTAACCCTAGCCGTAACCCTAACCCTAACCCTAACCCTAGCCCTAACCCTAACCCTAACCCTAACCCTAACCTTAGCCCTAACCCTAACCCCTAACCCCTAACCGTAACGCTAACCCTAAGCCTAACCCCTAACCCCTAACCCCTAACCCTAACCATAACCCTAAACCCTAACCCTAACCCTAACCCTAACCCTAGCCCTAACCCTAGCCCTAAGTCGTACCCTAACCCTAATCCTAACCCTAACCCAACCTTAACCCTAAAACTAACCTTAGCCCTTAAAACTAACCTAATAGAAACCCTAACCCTAACTCCTAACCCTAAGCCTAACCTAACCCTAACCCTAACCCTAGCCGTAACCCTAACCCTAACCCTAACCCTAGCCCTAACCCTAACCCTAACCCTAACCCTAACCTTAGCCCTAACCCTAACCCCTAACCCCTAACCGTAACGCTAACCCTAAGCCTAACCCCTAACCCCTAACCCCTAACCCTAACCATAACCCTAAACCCTAACCCTAACCCTAACCCTAACCCTAGCCCTAACCCTAGCCCTAAGTCGTACCCTAACCCTAATCCTAACCCTAACCCAACCTTAACCCTAAAACTAACCTTAGCCCTTAAAACTAACCTAATAGAAACCCTAACCCTAACTCCTAACCCTAAGCCTAACCTAACCCTAACCCTAACCCTAGCCGTAACCCTAACCCTAACCCTAACCCTAGCCCTAACCCTAACCCTAACCCTAACCCTAACCTTAGCCCTAACCCTAACCCCTAACCCCTAACCGTAACGCTAACCCTAAGCCTAACCCCTAACCCCTAACCCCTAACCCTAACCATAACCCTAAACCCTAACCCTAACCCTAACCCTAACCCTAGCCCTAACCCTAGCCCTAAGTCGTACCCTAACCCTAATCCTAACCCTAACCCAACCTTAACCCTAAAACTAACCTTAGCCCTTAAAACTAACCTAATAGAAACCCTAACCCTAACTCCTAACCCTAAGCCTAACCTAACCCTAACCCTAACCCTAGCCGTAACCCTAACCCTAACCCTAACCCTAGCCCTAACCCTAACCCTAACCCTAACCCTAACCTTAGCCCTAACCCTAACCCCTAACCCCTAACCGTAACGCTAACCCTAAGCCTAACCCCTAACCCCTAACCCCTAACCCTAACCATAACCCTAAACCCTAACCCTAACCCTAACCCTAACCCTAGCCCTAACCCTAGCCCTAAGTCGTACCCTAACCCTAATCCTAACCCTAACCCAACCTTAACCCTAAAACTAACCTTAGCCCTTAAAACTAACCTAATAGAAACCCTAACCCTAACTCCTAACCCTAAGCCTAACCTAACCCTAACCCTAACCCTAGCCGTAACCCTAACCCTAACCCTAACCCTAGCCCTAACCCTAACCCTAACCCTAACCCTAACCTTAGCCCTAACCCTAACCCCTAACCCCTAACCGTAACGCTAACCCTAAGCCTAACCCCTAACCCCTAACCCCTAACCCTAACCATAACCCTAAACCCTAACCCTAACCCTAACCCTAACCCTAGCCCTAACCCTAGCCCTAAGTCGTACCCTAACCCTAATCCTAACCCTAACCCAACCTTAACCCTAAAACTAACCTTAGCCCTTAAAACTAACCTAATAGAAACCCTAACCCTAACTCCTAACCCTAAGCCTAACCTAACCCTAACCCTAACCCTAGCCGTAACCCTAACCCTAACCCTAACCCTAGCCCTAACCCTAACCCTAACCCTAACCCTAACCTTAGCCCTAACCCTAACCCCTAACCCCTAACCGTAACGCTAACCCTAAGCCTAACCCCTAACCCCTAACCCCTAACCCTAACCATAACCCTAAACCCTAACCCTAACCCTAACCCTAACCCTAGCCCTAACCCTAGCCCTAAGTCGTACCCTAACCCTAATCCTAACCCTAACCCAACCTTAACCCTAAAACTAACCTTAGCCCTTAAAACTAACCTAATAGAAACCCTAACCCTAACTCCTAACCCTAAGCCTAACCTAACCCTAACCCTAACCCTAGCCGTAACCCTAACCCTAACCCTAACCCTAGCCCTAACCCTAACCCTAACCCTAACCCTAACCTTAGCCCTAACCCTAACCCCTAACCCCTAACCGTAACGCTAACCCTAAGCCTAACCCCTAACCCCTAACCCCTAACCCTAACCATAACCCTAAACCCTAACCCTAACCCTAACCCTAACCCTAGCCCTAACCCTAGCCCTAAGTCGTACCCTAACCCTAATCCTAACCCTAACCCAACCTTAACCCTAAAACTAACCTTAGCCCTTAAAACTAACCTAATAGAAACCCTAACCCTAACTCCTAACCCTAAGCCTAACCTAACCCTAACCCTAACCCTAGCCGTAACCCTAACCCTAACCCTAACCCTAGCCCTAACCCTAACCCTAACCCTAACCCTAACCTTAGCCCTAACCCTAACCCCTAACCCCTAACCGTAACGCTAACCCTAAGCCTAACCCCTAACCCCTAACCCCTAACCCTAACCATAACCCTAAACCCTAACCCTAACCCTAACCCTAACCCTAGCCCTAACCCTAGCCCTAAGTCGTACCCTAACCCTAATCCTAACCCTAACCCAACCTTAACCCTAAAACTAACCTTAGCCCTTAAAACTAACCTAATAGAAACCCTAACCCTAACTCCTAACCCTAAGCCTAACCTAACCCTAACCCTAACCCTAGCCGTAACCCTAACCCTAACCCTAACCCTAGCCCTAACCCTAACCCTAACCCTAACCCTAACCTTAGCCCTAACCCTAACCCCTAACCCCTAACCGTAACGCTAACCCTAAGCCTAACCCCTAACCCCTAACCCCTAACCCTAACCATAACCCTAAACCCTAACCCTAACCCTAACCCTAACCCTAGCCCTAACCCTAGCCCTAAGTCGTACCCTAACCCTAATCCTAACCCTAACCCAACCTTAACCCTAAAACTAACCTTAGCCCTTAAAACTAACCTAATAGAAACCCTAACCCTAACTCCTAACCCTAAGCCTAACCTAACCCTAACCCTAACCCTAGCCGTAACCCTAACCCTAACCCTAACCCTAGCCCTAACCCTAACCCTAACCCTAACCCTAACCTTAGCCCACCCTAACCCCTAACCCCTAACCGTAACGCTAACCCTAAGCCTAACCCCTAACCCCTAACCCCTAACCCTAACCATAACCCTAAACCCTAACCCTAACCCTAACCCTAACCCTAGCCCTAACCCTAGCCCTAAGTCGTACCCTAACCCTAATCCTAACCCTAACCCAACCTTAACCCTAAAACTAACCTTAGCCCTTAAAACTAACCTAATAGAAACCCTAACCCTAACTCCTAACCCTAAGCCTAACCTAACCCTAACCCTAACCCTAGCCGTAACCCTAACCCTAACCCTAACCCTAGCCCTAACCCTAACCCTAACCCTAACCCTAACCTTAGCCCTAACCCTAACCCCTAACCCCTAACCGTAACGCTAACCCTAAGCCTAACCCCTAACCCCTAACCCCTAACCCTAACCATAACCCTAAACCCTAACCCTAACCCTAACCCTAACCCTAGCCCTAACCCTAGCCCTAAGTCGTACCCTAACCCTAATCCTAACCCTAACCCAACCTTAACCCTAAAACTAACCTTAGCCCTTAAAACTAACCTAATAGAAACCCTACCCTTCCTAACCCTAAGCCTAACCCTCCCTAACCCCTAACCCCTAACCCTAACCATAACCCTAAACCCTAACCCTAACCCTAACCACCCTAACCCTAACCCTAACCCTAACCTTAGCCCTAACCCTAACCCCTAACCCCTAACCGTAACGCTAACCCTAAGCCTAACCCCTAACCCCTAACCCCTAACCCTAACCATAACCCTAAACCCTAACCCTAACCCTAACCCTAACCCTAGCCCTAACCCTAGCCCTAAGTCGTACCCTAACCCTAATCCTAACCCTAACCCAACCTTAACCCTAAAACTAACCTTAGCCCTTAAAACTAACCTAATAGAAACCCTAACCCTAACTCCTAACCCTAAGCCTAACCTAACCCTAACCCTAACCCTAGCCGTAACCCTAACCCTAACCCTAACCCTAGCCCTAACCCTAACCCTAACCCTAACCCTAACCTTAGCCCTAACCCTAACCCCTAACCCCTAACCGTAACGCTAACCCTAAGCCTAACCCCTAACCCCTAACCCCTAACCCTAACCATAACCCTAAACCCTAACCCTAACCCTAACCCTAACCCTAGCCCTAACCCTAGCCCTAAGTCGTACCCTAACCCTAATCCTAACCCCTAACCCAACCTTAACCCTAAAACTAACCTTAGCCCTTAAAACTAACCTAATAGAAACCCTAACCCTAACTCCTAACCCTAAGCCTAACCTAACCCTAACCCTAACCCTAGCCGTAACCCTAACCCTAACCCTAACCCTAGCCCTAACCCTAACCCTAACCCTAACCCTAACCTTAGCCCTAACCCTAACCCCTAACCCCTAACCGTAACGCTAACCCTAAGCCTAACCCCTAACCCCTAACCCCTAACCCTAACCATAACCCTAAACCCTAACCCTAACCCTAACCCTAACCCTAGCCCTAACCCTAGCCCTAAGTCGTACCCTAACCCTAATCCTAACCCTAACCCAACCTTAACCCTAAAACTAACCTTAGCCCTTAAAACTAACCTAATAGAAACCCTAACCCTAACTCCTAACCCTAAGCCTAACCTAACCCTAACCCTAACCCTAGCCGTAACCCTAACCCTAACCCTAACCCTAGCCCTAACCCTAACCCTAACCCTAACCCTAACCTTAGCCCTAACCCTAACCCCTAACCCCTAACCGTAACGCTAACCCTAAGCCTAACCCCTAACCCCTAACCCCTAACCCTAACCATAACCCTAAACCCTAACCCTAACCCTAACCCTAACCCTAGCCCTAACCCTAGCCCTAAGTCGTACCCTAACCCTAATCCTAACCCTAACCCAACCTTAACCCTAAAACTAACCTTAGCCCTTAAAACTAACCTAATAGAAACCCTAACCCTAACTCCTAACCCTAAGCCTAACCTAACCCTAACCCTAACCCTAGCCGTAACCCTAACCCTAACCCTAACCCTAGCCCTAACCCTAACCCTAACCCTAACCCTAACCTTAGCCCTAACCCTAACCCCTAACCCCTAACCGTAACGCTAACCCTAAGCCTAACCCCTAACCCCTAACCCCTAACCCTAACCATAACCCTAAACCCTAACCCTAACCCTAACCCTAACCCTAGCCCTAACCCTAGCCCTAAGTCGTACCCTAACCCTAATCCTAACCCTAACCCAACCTTAACCCTAAAACTAACCTTAGCCCTTAAAACTAACCTAATAGAAACCCTAACCCTAACTCCTAACCCTAAGCCTAACCTAACCCTAACCCTAACCCTAGCCGTAACCCTAACCCTAACCCTAACCCTAGCCCTAACCCTAACCCTAACCCTAACCCTAACCTTAGCCCTAACCCTAACCCCTAACCCCTAACCGTAACGCTAACCCTAAGCCTAACCCCTAACCCCTAACCCCTAACCCTAACCATAACCCTAAACCCTAACCCTAACCCTAACCCTAACCCTAGCCCTAACCCTAGCCCTAAGTCGTACCCTAACCCTAATCCTAACCCTAACCCAACCTTAACCCTAAAACTAACCTTAGCCCTTAAAACTAACCTAATAGAAACCCTAACCCTAACTCCTAACCCTAAGCCTAACCTAACCCTAACCCTAACCCTAGCCGTAACCCTAACCCTAACCCTAACCCTAGCCCTAACCCTAACCCTAACCCTAACCCTAACCTTAGCCCTAACCCTAACCCCTAACCCCTAACCGTAACGCTAACCCTAAGCCTAACCCCTAACCCCTAACCCCTAACCCTAACCATAACCCTAAACCCTAACCCTAACCCTAACCCTAACCCTAGCCCTAACCCTAGCCCTAAGTCGTACCCTAACCCTAATCCTAACCCTAACCCAACCTTAACCCTAAAACTAACCTTAGCCCTTAAAACTAACCTAATAGAAACCCTAACCCTAACTCCTAACCCTAAGCCTAACCTAACCCTAACCCTAACCCTAGCCGTAACCCTAACCCTAACCCTAACCCTAGCCCTAACCCTAACCCTAACCCTAACCCTAACCTTAGCCCTAACCCTAACCCCTAACCCCTAACCGTAACGCTAACCCTAAGCCTAACCCCTAACCCCTAACCCCTAACCCTAACCATAACCCTAAACCCTAACCCTAACCCTAACCCTAACCCTAGCCCTAACCCTAGCCCTAAGTCGTACCCTAACCCTAATCCTAACCCTAACCCAACCTTAACCCTAAAACTAACCTTAGCCCTTAAAACTAACCTAATAGAAACCCTAACCCTAACTCCTAACCCTAAGCCTAACCTAACCCTAACCCTAACCCTAGCCGTAACCCTAACCCTAACCCTAACCCTAGCCCTAACCCTAACCCTAACCCTAACCCTAACCTTAGCCCTAACCCTAACCCCTAACCCCTAACCGTAACGCTAACCCTAAGCCTAACCCCTAACCCCTAACCCCTAACCCTAACCATAACCCTAAACCCTAACCCTAACCCTAACCCTAACCCTAGCCCTAACCCTAGCCCTAAGTCGTACCCTAACCCTAATCCTAACCCTAACCCAACCTTAACCCTAAAACTAACCTTAGCCCTTAAAACTAACCTAATAGAAACCCTAACCCTAACTCCTAACCCTAAGCCTAACCTAACCCTAACCCTAACCCTAGCCGTAACCCTAACCCTAACCCTAACCCTAGCCCTAACCCTAACCCTAACCCTAACCCTAACCTTAGCCCTAACCCTAACCCCTAACCCCTAACCGTAACGCTAACCCTAAGCCTAACCCCTAACCCCTAACCCCTAACCCTAACCATAACCCTAAACCCTAACCCTAACCCTAACCCTAACCCTAGCCCTAACCCTAGCCCTAAGTCGTACCCTAACCCTAATCCTAACCCTAACCCAACCTTAACCCTAAAACTAACCTTAGCCCTTAAAACTAACCTAATAGAAACCCTAACCCTAACTCCTAACCCTAAGCCTAACCTAACCCTAACCCTAACCCTAGCCGTAACCCTAACCCTAACCCTAACCCTAGCCCTAACCCTAACCCTAACCCTAACCCTAACCTTAGCCCTAACCCTAACCCCTAACCCCTAACCGTAACGCTAACCCTAAGCCTAACCCCTAACCCCTAACCCCTAACCCTAACCATAACCCTAAACCCTAACCCTAACCCTAACCCTAACCCTAGCCCTAACCCTAGCCCTAAGTCGTACCCTAACCCTAATCCTAACCCTAACCCAACCTTAACCCTAAAACTAACCTTAGCCCTTAAAACTAACCTAATAGAAACCCTAACTCCTAACCCTAAGCCTAACCTAACCCTAACCCTAACCCTAGCCGTAACCCTAACCCTAACCCTAACCCTAGCCCTAACCCTAACCCTAACCCTAACCCTAACCTTAGCCCTAACCCTAACCCCTAACCCCTAACCGTAACGCTAACCCTAAGCCTAACCCCTAACCCCTAACCCCTAACCCTAACCATAACCCTAAACCCTAACCCTAACCCTAACCCTAACCCTAGCCCTAACCCTAGCCCTAAGTCGTACCCTAACCCTAATCCTAACCCTAACCCAACCTTAACCCTAAAACTAACCTTAGCCCTTAAAACTAACCTAATAGAAACCCTAACCCTAACTCCTAACCCTAAGCCTAACCTAACCCTAACCCTAACCCTAGCCGTAACCCTAACCCTAACCCTAACCCTAGCCCTAACCCTAACCCTAACCCTAACCCTAACCTTAGCCCTAACCCTAACCCCTAACCCCTAACCGTAACGCTAACCCTAAGCCTAACCCCTAACCCCTAACCCCTAACCCTAACCATAACCCTAAACCCTAACCCTAACCCTAACCCTAACCCTAGCCCTAACCCTAGCCCTAAGTCGTACCCTAACCCTAATCCTAACCCTAACCCAACCTTAACCCTAAAACTAACCTTAGCCCTTAAAACTAACCTAATAGAAACCCTAACCCTAACTCCTAACCCTAAGCCTAACCTAACCCTAACCCTAACCCTAGCCGTAACCCTAACCCTAACCCTAACCCTAGCCCTAACCCTAACCCTAACCCTAACCCTAACCTTAGCCCTAACCCTAACCCCTAACCCCTAACCGTAACGCTAACCCTAAGCCTAACCCCTAACCCCTAACCCCTAACCCTAACCATAACCCTAAACCCTAACCCTAACCCTAACCCTAACCCTAGCCCTAACCCTAGCCCTAAGTCGTACCCTAACCCTAATCCTAACCCTAACCCAACCTTAACCCTAAAACTAACCTTAGCCCTTAAAACTAACCTAATAGAAACCCTAACCCTAACTCCTAACCCTAAGCCTAACCTAACCCTAACCCTAACCCTAGCCGTAACCCTAACCCTAACCCTAACCCTAGCCCTAACCCTAACCCTAACCCTAACCCTAACCTTAGCCCTAACCCTAACCCCTAACCCCTAACCGTAACGCTAACCCTAAGCCTAACCCCTAACCCCTAACCCCTAACCCTAACCATAACCCTAAACCCTAACCCTAACCCTAACCCTAACCCTAGCCCTAACCCTAGCCCTAAGTCGTACCCTAACCCTAATCCTAACCCTAACCCAACCTTAACCCTAAAACTAACCTTAGCCCTTAAAACTAACCTAATAGAAACCCTAACCCTAACTCCTAACCCTAAGCCTAACCTAACCCTAACCCTAACCCTAGCCGTAACCCTAACCCTAACCCTAACCCTAGCCCTAACCCTAACCCTAACCCTAACCCTAACCTTAGCCCTAACCCTAACCCCTAACCCCTAACCGTAACGCTAACCCTAAGCCTAACCCCTAACCCCTAACCCCTAACCCTAACCATAACCCTAAACCCTAACCCTAACCCTAACCCTAACCCTAGCCCTAACCCTAGCCCTAAGTCGTACCCTAACCCTAATCCTAACCCTAACCCAACCTTAACCCTAAAACTAACCTTAGCCCTTAAAACTAACCTAATAGAAACCCTAACCCTAACTCCTAACCCTAAGCCTAACCTAACCCTAACCCTAACCCTAGCCGTAACCCTAACCCTAACCCTAACCCTAGCCCTAACCCTAACCCTAACCCTAACCCTAACCTTAGCCCTAACCCTAACCCCTAACCCCTAACCGTAACGCTAACCCTAAGCCTAACCCCTAACCCCTAACCCCTAACCCTAACCATAACCCTAAACCCTAACCCTAACCCTAACCCTAACCCTAGCCCTAACCCTAGCCCTAAGTCGTACCCTAACCCTAATCCTAACCCTAACCCAACCTTAACCCTAAAACTAACCTTAGCCCTTAAAACTAACCTAATAGAAACCCTAACCCTAACTCCTAACCCTAAGCCTAACCTAACCCTAACCCTAACCCTAGCCGTAACCCTAACCCTAGCCCTAACCCTAACCCTAACCCTAACCCTAACCTTAGCCCTAACCCTAACCCCTAACCCCTAACCGTAACGCTAACCCTAAGCCTAACCCCTAACCCCTAACCCCTAACCCTAACCATAACCCTAAACCCTAACCCTAACCCTAACCCTAACCCTAGCCCTAACCCTAGCCCTAAGTCGTACCCTAACCCTAATCCTAACCCTAACCCAACCTTAACCCTAAAACTAACCTTAGCCCTTAAAACTAACCTAATAGAAACCCTAACCCTAACTCCTAACCCTAAGCCTAACCTAACCCTAACCCTAACCCTAGCCGTAACCCTAACCCTAACCCTAACCCTAGCCCTAACCCTAACCCTAACCCTAACCCTAACCTTAGCCCTAACCCTAACCCCTAACCCCTAACCGTAACGCTAACCCTAAGCCTAACCCCTAACCCCTAACCCCTAACCCTAACCATAACCCTAAACCCTAACCCTAACCCTAACCCTAACCCTAGCCCTAAATCGTCGTACCCTAACCCTAATCCTAACCCTAACCCAACCTTAACCCTAAAACTAACCTTAGCCCTTAAAACTAACCTAATAGAAACCCTAACCCTAACTCCTAACCCTAAGCCTAACCTAACCCTAACCCTAACCCTAGCCGTAACCCTAACCCTAACCCTAACCCTAGCCCTAACCCTAACCCTAACCCTAACCCTAACCTTAGCCCTAACCCTAACCCCTAACCCCTAACCGTAACGCTAACCCTAAGCCTAACCCCTAACCCCTAACCCCTAACCCTAACCATAACCCTAAACCCTAACCCTAACCCTAACCCTAACCCTAGCCCTAACCCTAGCCCTAAGTCGTACCCTAACCCTAATCCTAACCCTAACCCAACCTTAACCCTAAAACTAACCTTAGCCCTTAAAACTAACCTAATAGAAACCCTAACCCTAACTCCTAACCCTAAGCCTAACCTAACCCTAACCCTAACCCTAGCCGTAACCCTAACCCTAACCCTAACCCTAGCCCTAACCCTAACCCTAACCCTAACCCTAACCTTAGCCCTAACCCTAACCCCTAACCCCTAACCGTAACGCTAACCCTAAGCCTAACCCCTAACCCCTAACCCCTAACCCTAACCCTAACCCTAAACCCTAACCCTAACCCTAACCCTAACCCTAGCCCTAACCCTAGCCCTAAGTCGTACCCTAACCCTAATCCTAACCCTAACCCAACCTTAACCCTAAAACTAACCTTAGCCCTTAAAACTAACCTAATAGAAACCCTAACCCTAACTCCTAACCCTAAGCCTAACCTAACCCTAACCCTAACCCTAGCCGTAACCCTAACCCTAACCCTAACCCTAGCCCTAACCCTAACCCTAACCCTAACCCTAACCTTAGCCCTAACCCTAACCCCTAACCCCTAACCGTAACGCTAACCCTAAGCCTAACCCCTAACCCCTAACCCCTAACCCTAACCATAACCCTAAACCCTAACCCTAACCCTAACCCTAACCCTAGCCCTAACCCTAGCCCTAAGTCGTACCCTAACCCTAATCCTAACCCTAACCCAACCTTAACCCTAAAACTAACCTTAGCCCTTAAAACTAACCTAATAGAAACCCTAACCCTAACTCCTAACCCTAAGCCTAACCTAACCCTAACCCTAACCCTAGCCGTAACCCTAACCCTAACCCTAACCCTAGCCCTAACCCTAACCCTAACCCTAACCCTAACCTTAGCCCTAACCCTAACCCCTAACCCCTAACCGTAACGCTAACCCTAAGCCTAACCCCTAACCCCTAACCCCTAACCCTAACCCTAACCCTAAACCCTAACCCTAACCCTAACCCTAACCCTAGCCCTAACCCTAGCCCTAAGTCGTACCCTAACCCTAATCCTAACCCTAACCCAACCTTAACCCTAAAACTAACCTTAGCCCTTAAAACTAACCTAATAGAAACCCTAACCCTAACTCCTAACCCTAAGCCTAACCTAACCCTAACCCTAACCCTAGCCGTAACCCTAACCCTAACCCTAACCCTAGCCCTAACCCTAACCCTAACCCTAACCCTAACCTTAGCCCTAACCCTAACCCCTAACCCCTAACCGTAACGCTAACCCTAAGCCTAACCCCTAACCCCTAACCCCTAACCCTAACCATAACCCTAAACCCTAACCCTAACCCTAACCCTAACCCTAGCCCTAACCCTAGCCCTAAGTCGTACCCTAACCCTAATCCTAACCCTAACCCAACCTTAACCCTAAAACTAACCTTAGCCCTTAAAACTAACCTAATAGAAACCCTAACCCTAACTCCTAACCCTAAGCCTAACCTAACCCTAACCCTAACCCTAGCCGTAACCCTAACCCTAACCCTAACCCTAGCCCTAACCCTAACCCTAACCCTAACCCTAACCTTAGCCCTAACCCTAACCCCTAACCCCTAACCGTAACGCTAACCCTAAGCCTAACCCCTAACCCCTAACCCCTAACCCTAACCATAACCCTAAACCCTAACCCTAACCCTAACCCTAACCCTAGCCCTAACCCTAGCCCTAAGTCGTACCCTAACCCTAATCCTAACCCTAACCCAACCTTAACCCTAAAACTAACCTTAGCCCTTAAAACTAACCTAATAGAAACCCTAACCCTAACTCCTAACCCTAAGCCTAACCTAACCCTAACCCTAACCCTAGCCGTAACCCTAACCCTAACCCTAACCCTAGCCCTAACCCTAACCCTAACCCTAACCCTAACCTTAGCCCTAACCCTAACCCCTAACCCCTAACCGTAACGCTAACCCTAAGCCTAACCCCTAACCCCTAACCCCTAACCCTAACCCTAACCCTAAACCCTAACCCTAACCCTAACCCTAACCCTAGCCCTAACCCTAGCCCTAAGTCGTACCCTAACCCTAATCCTAACCCTAACCCAACCTTAACCCTAAAACTAACCTTAGCCCTTAAAACTAACCTAATAGAAACCCTAACCCTAACTCCTAACCCTAAGCCTAACCTAACCCTAACCCTAACCCTAGCCGTAACCCTAACCCTAACCCTAACCCTAGCCCTAACCCTAACCCTAACCCTAACCCTAACCTTAGCCCTAACCCTAACCCCTAACCCCTAACCGTAACGCTAACCCTAAGCCTAACCCCTAACCCCTAACCCCTAACCCTAACCATAACCCTAAACCCTAACCCTAACCCTAACCCTAACCCTAGCCCTAACCCTAGCCCTAAGTCGTACCCTAACCCTAATCCTAACCCTAACCCAACCTTAACCCTAAAACTAACCTTAGCCCTTAAAACTAACCTAATAGAAACCCTAACCCTAACTCCTAACCCTAAGCCTAACCTAACCCTAACCCTAACCCTAGCCGTAACCCTAACCCTAACCCTAACCCTAGCCCTAACCCTAACCCTAACCCTAACCCTAACCTTAGCCCTAACCCTAACCCCTAACCCCTAACCGTAACGCTAACCCTAAGCCTAACCCCTAACCCCTAACCCCTAACCCTAACCCTAACCCTAAACCCTAACCCTAACCCTAACCCTAACCCTAGCCCTAACCCTAGCCCTAAGTCGTACCCTAACCCTAATCCTAACCCTAACCCAACCTTAACCCTAAAACTAACCTTAGCCCTTAAAACTAACCTAATAGAAACCCTAACCCTAACTCCTAACCCTAAGCCTAACCTAACCCTAACCCTAACCCTAGCCGTAACCCTAACCCTAACCCTAACCCTAGCCCTAACCCTAACCCTAACCCTAACCCTAACCTTAGTCCTAACCCTAACCCCTAACCCCTAACCGTAACGCTAACCATAAGCCTAACCCCTAACCCCTAACCCCTAACCCTAACCCTAACCCTAAACCCTAACCCTAACCCTAACCCTAACCCTAGCCCCAACCCTAGCCCTAAGTCGTACCCTAACCCTAATCCTAACCCTAACCCAACCTTAACCCTAAAACTAACCTTAGCCCTTAAAACTAACCTAATAGAAACCCTAACCCTAACTCCTAACCCTAAGCCTAACCTAACCCTAACCATAACCCTAAACCCTAACCCTAACCCTAACCCTAACCCTAGCCCTAACCCTAACCCTAACCCTAACCCTAACCTTAGCCCTAACCCTAACCCCTAACCCCTAACCGTAACGCTAACCCTAAGCCTAACCCCTAACCCCTAACCCCTAACCCTAACCCTAACCCTAAACCCTAACCCTAACCCTAACCCTAACCCTAGCCCTAACCCTAGCCCTAAGTCGTACCCTAACCCTAATCCTAACCCTAACCCAACCTTAACCCTAAAACTAACCTTAGCCCTTAAAACTAACCTAATAGAAACCCTAACCCTAACTCCTAACCCTAAGCCTAACCTAACCCTAACCCTAACCCTAGCCGTAACCCTAACCCTAACCCTAACCCTAGCCCTAACCCTAACCCTAACCCTAACCCTAACCTTAGCCCTAACCCTAACCCCTAACCCCTAACCGTAACGCTAACCCTAAGCCTAACCCCTAACCCCTAACCCCTAACCCTAACCCTAACCCTAAACCCTAACCCTAACCCTAACCCTAACCCTAGCCCTAACCCTAGCCCTAAGTCGTACCCTAACCCTAATCCTAACCCTAACCCAACCTTAACCCTAAAACTAACCTTAGCCCTTAAAACTAACCTAATAGAAACCCTAACCCTAACTCCTAACCCTAAGCCTAACCTAACCCTAACCCTAACCCTAGCCGTAACCCTAACCCTAACCCTAACCCTAGCCCTAACCCTAACCCTAACCCTAACCCTAACCTTAGCCCTAACCCTAACCCCTAACCCCTAACCGTAACGCTAACCCTAAGCCTAACCCCTAACCCCTAACCCCTAACCCTAACCATAACCCTAAACCCTAACCCTAACCCTAACCCTAACCCTAGCCCTAACCCTAGCCCTAAGTCGTACCCTAACCCTAATCCTAACCCTAACCCAACCTTAACCCTAAAACTAACCTTAGCCCTTAAAACTAACCTAATAGAAACCCTAACCCTAACTCCTAACCCTAAGCCTAACCTAACCCTAACCCTAACCCTAGCCGTAACCCTAACCCTAACCCTAACCCTAGCCCTAACCCTAACCCTAACCCTAACCCTAACCTTAGCCCTAACCCTAACCCCTAACCCCTAACCGTAACGCTAACCCTAAGCCTAACCCCTAACCCCTAACCCCTAACCCTAACCATAACCCTAAACCCTAACCCTAACCCTAACCCTAACCCTAGCCCTAACCCTAGCCCTAAGTCGTACCCTAACCCTAATCCTAACCCTAACCCAACCTTAACCCTAAAACTAACCTTAGCCCTTAAAACTAACCTAATAGAAACCCTAACCCTAACTCCTAACCCTAAGCCTAACCTAACCCTAACCCTAACCCTAGCCGTAACCCTAACCCTAACCCTAACCCTAGCCCTAACCCTAACCCTAACCCTAACCCTAACCTTAGCCCTAACCCTAACCCCTAACCCCTAACCGTAACGCTAACCCTAAGCCTAACCCCTAACCCCTAACCCCTAACCCTAACCATAACCCTAAACCCTAACCCTAACCCTAACCCTAACCCTAGCCCTAACCCTAGCCCTAAGTCGTACCCTAACCCTAATCCTAACCCTAACCCAACCTTAACCCTAAAACTAACCTTAGCCCTTAAAACTAACCTAATAGAAACCCTAACCCTAACTCCTAACCCTAAGCCTAACCTAACCCTAACCCTAACCCTAGCCGTAACCCTAACCCTAACCCTAACCCTAGCCCTAACCCTAACCCTAACCCTAACCCTAACCTTAGCCCTAACCCTAACCCCTAACCCCTAACCGTAACGCTAACCCTAAGCCTAACCCCTAACCCCTAACCCCTAACCCTAACCCTAACCCTAAACCCTAACCCTAACCCTAACCCTAACCCTAGCCCTAACCCTAGCCCTAAGTCGTACCCTAACCCTAATCCTAACCCTAACCCAACCTTAACCCTAAAACTAACCTTAGCCCTTAAAACTAACCTAATAGAAACCCTAACCCTAACTCCTAACCCTAAGCCTAACCTAACCCTAACCCTAACCCTAGCCGTAACCCTAACCCTAACCCTAACCCTAGCCCTAACCCTAACCCTAACCCTAACCCTAACCTTAGCCCTAACCCTAACCCCTAACCCCTAACCGTAACGCTAACCCTAAGCCTAACCCCTAACCCCTAACCCCTAACCCTAACCATAACCCTAAACCCTAACCCTAACCCTAACCCTAACCCTAGCCCTAACCCTAGCCCTAAGTCGTACCCTAACCCTAATCCTAACCCTAACCCAACCTTAACCCTAAAACTAACCTTAGCCCTTAAAACTAACCTAATAGAAACCCTAACCCTAACTCCTAACCCTAAGCCTAACCTAACCCTAACCCTAACCCTAGCCGTAACCCTAACCCTAACCCTAACCCTAGCCCTAACCCTAACCCTAACCCTAACCCTAACCTTAGCCCTAACCCTAACCCCTAACCCCTAACCGTAACGCTAACCCTAAGCCTAACCCCTAACCCCTAACCCCTAACCCTAACCATAACCCTAAACCCTAACCCTAACCCTAACCCTAACCCTAGCCCTAACCCTAGCCCTAAGTCGTACCCTAACCCTAATCCTAACCCTAACCCAACCTTAACCCTAAAACTAACCTTAGCCCTTAAAACTAACCTAATAGAAACCCTAACCCTAACTCCTAACCCTAAGCCTAACCTAACCCTAACCCTAACCCTAGCCGTAACCCTAACCCTAACCCTAACCCTAGCCCTAACCCTAACCCTAACCCTAACCCTAACCTTAGCCCTAACCCTAACCCCTAACCCCTAACCGTAACGCTAACCCTAAGCCTAACCCCTAACCCCTAACCCCTAACCCTAACCCTAACCCTAAACCCTAACCCTAACCCTAACCCTAACCCTAGCCCTAACCCTAGCCCTAAGTCGTACCCTAACCCTAATCCTAACCCTAACCCAACCTTAACCCTAAAACTAACCTTAGCCCTTAAAACTAACCTAATAGAAACCCTAACCCTAACTCCTAACCCTAAGCCTAACCTAACCCTAACCCTAACCCTAGCCGTAACCCTAACCCTAACCCTAACCCTAGCCCTAACCCTAACCCTAACCCTAACCTTAGCCCTAACCCTAACCCCTAACCCCTAACCGTAACGCTAACCCTAAGCCTAACCCCTAACCCCTAACCCCTAACCCTAACCATAACCCTAAACCCTAACCCTAACCCTAACCCTAACCCTAGCCCTAACCCTAGCCCTAAGTCGTACCCTAACACTAATCCTAACCCTAACCCAACCTTAACCCTAAAACTAACCTTAGCCCTTAAAACTAACCTAATAGAAACCCTAACCCTAACTCCTAACCCTAAGCCTAACCTAACCCTAACCCTAACCCTAGCCGTAACCCTAACCCTAACCCTAACCCTAGCCCTAACCCTAACCCTAACCCTAACCCTAACCTTAGCCCTAACCCTAACCCCTAACCCCTAACCGTAACGCTAACCCTAAGCCTAACCCCTAACCCCTAACCCCTAACCCTAACCCTAACCCTAAACCCTAACCCTAACCCTAACCCTAACCCTAGCCCTAACCCTAGCCCTAAGTCGTACCCTAACCCTAATCCTAACCCTAACCCAACCTTAACCCTAAAACTAACCTTAGCCCTTAAAACTAACCTAATAGAAACCCTAACCCTAACTCCTAACCCTAAGCCTAACCTAACCCTAACCCTAACCCTAGCCGTAACCCTAACCCTAACCCTAACCCTAGCCCTAACCCTAACCCTAACCCTAACCCTAACCTTAGCCCTAACCCTAACCCCTAACCCCTAACCGTAACGCTAACCCTAAGCCTAACCCCTAACCCCTAACCCCTAACCCTAACCCTAACCCTAAACCCTAACCCTAACCCTAACCCTAACCCTAGCCCTAACCCTAGCCCTAAGTCGTACCCTAACCCTAATCCTAACCCTAACCCAACCTTAACCCTAAAACTAACCTTAGCCCTTAAAACTAACCTAATAGAAACCCTAACCCTAACTCCTAACCCTAAGCCTAACCTAACCCTAACCCTAACCCTAGCCGTAACCCTAACCCTAACCCTAACCCTAGCCCTAACCCTAACCCTAACCCTAACCCTAACCTTAGCCCTAACCCTAACCCCTAACCCCTAACCGTAACGCTAACCCTAAGCCTAACCCCTAACCCCTAACCCCTAACCCTAACCCTAACCCTAAACCCTAACCCTAACCCTAACCCTAACCCTAGCCCTAACCCTAGCCCTAAGTCGTACCCTAACCCTAATCCTAACCCTAACCCAACCTTAACCCTAAAACTAACCTTAGCCCTTAAAACTAACCTAATAGAAACCCTAACCCTAACTCCTAACCCTAAGCCTAACCTAACCCTAACCCTAACCCTAGCCGTAACCCTAACCCTAACCCTAACCCTAGCCCTAACCCTAACCCTAACCCTAACCCTAACCTTAGCCCTAACCCTAACCCCTAACCCCTAACCGTAACGCTAACCCTAAGCCTAACCCCTAACCCCTAACCCCTAACCCTAACCATAACCCTAAACCCTAACCCTAACCCTAACCCTAACCCTAGCCCTAACCCTAGCCCTAAGTCGTACCCTAACCCTAATCCTAACCCTAACCCAACCTTAACCCTAAAACTAACCTTAGCCCTTAAAACTAACCTAATAGAAACCCTAACCCTAACTCCTAACCCTAAGCCTAACCTAACCCTAACCCTAACCCTAGCCGTAACCCTAACCCTAACCCTAACCCTAGCCCTAACCCTAACCCTAACCCTAACCCTAACCTTAGCCCTAACCCTAACCCCTAACCCCTAACCGTAAAGCTAACCCTAAGCCTAACCCCTAACCCCTAACCCCTAACCCTAACCATAACCCTAAACCCTAACCCTAACCCTAACCCTAACCCTAACCCTAGCCCTAACCCTAACCCTAACCCTAACCCTAACCTTAGCCCTAACCCTAACCCCTAACCCCTAACCGTAACGCTAACCCTAAGCCTAACCCCTAACCCCTAACCCCTAACCCTAACCCTAACCCTAACCCTAACCCTAACCCTAACCCTAACCCTAGCCCTAACCCTAGCCCTAAGTCGTACCCTAACCCTAATCCTAACCCTAACCCAACCTTAACCCTAAAACTAACCTTAGCCCTTAAAACTAACCTAATAGAAACCCTAACCCTAACTCCTAACCCTAAGCCTAACCTAACCCTAACCCTAACCCTAGCCGTAACCCTAACCCTAACCCTAACCCTAGCCCTAACCCTAACCCTAACCCTAACCCTAACCTTAGCCCTAACCCTAACCCCTAACCCCTAACCGTAACGCTAACCCTAAGCCTAACCCCTAACCCCTAACCCCTAACCCTAACCATAACCCTAAACCCTAACCCTAACCCTAACCCTAACCCTAGCCCTAACCCTAGCCCTAAGTCGTACCCTAACCCTAATCCTAACCCTAACCCAACCTTAACCCTAAAACTAACCTTAGCCCTTAAAACTAACCTAATAGAAACCCTAACCCTAACTCCTAACCCTAAGCCTAACCTAACCCTAACCCTAACCCTAGCCGTAACCCTAACCCTAACCCTAACCCTAGCCCTAACCCTAACCCTAACCCTAACCCTAACCTTAGCCCTAACCCTAACCCCTAACCCCTAACCGTAACGCTAACCCTAAGCCTAACCCCTAACCCCTAACCCCTAACCCTAACCCTAACCCTAAACCCTAACCCTAACCCTAACCCTAACCCTAGCCCTAACCCTAGCCCTAAGTCGTACCCTAACCCTAATCCTAACCCTAACCCAACCTTAACCCTAAAACTAACCTTAGCCCTTAAAACTAACCTAATAGAAACCCTAACCCTAACTCCTAACCCTAAGCCTAACCTAACCCTAACCCTAACCCTAGCCGTAACCCTAACCCTAACCCTAACCCTAGCCCTAACCCTAACCCTAACCCTAACCCTAACCTTAGCCCTAACCCTAACCCCTAACCCCTAACCGTAACGCTAACCCTAAGCCTAACCCCTAACCCCTAACCCCTAACCCTAACCCTAACCCTAAACCCTAACCCTAACCCTAACCCTAACCCTAGCCCTAACCCTAGCCCTAAGTCGTACCCTAACCCTAATCCTAACCCTAACCCAACCTTAACCCTAAAACTAACCTTAGCCCTTAAAACTAACCTAATAGAAACCCTAACCCTAACTCCTAACCCTAAGCCTAACCTAACCCTAACCCTAACCCTAGCCGTAACCCTAACCCTAACCCTAACCCTAGCCCTAACCCTAACCCTAACCCTAACCCTAACCTTAGCCCTAACCCTAACCCCTAACCCCTAACCGTAACGCTAACCCTAAGCCTAACCCCTAACCCCTAACCCCTAACCCTAACCCATAACCCTAAACCCTAACCCTAACCCTAACCCTAACCCTAGCCCTAACCCTAGCCCTAAGTCGTACCCTAACCCTAATCCTAACCCTAACCCAACCTTAACCCTAAAACTAACCTTAGCCCTTAAAACTAACCTAATAGAAACCCTAACCCTAACTCCTAACCCTAAGCCTAACCTAACCCTAACCCTAACCCTAGCCGTAACCCTAACCCTAACCCTAACCCTAGCCCTAACCCTAACCCTAACCCTAACCCTAACCTTAGCCCTAACCCTAACCCCTAACCCCTAACCGTAACGCTAACCCTAAGCCTAACCCCTAACCCCTAACCCCTAACCCTAACCCTAACCCTAAACCCTAACCCTAACCCTAACCCTAACCCTAGCCCTAACCCTAGCCCTAAGTCGTACCCTAACCCTAATCCTAACCCTAACCCAACCTTAACCCTAAAACTAACCTTAGCCCTTAAAACTAACCTAATAGAAACCCTAACCCTAACTCCTAACCCTAAGCCTAACCTAACCCTAACCCTAACCCTAGCCGTAACCCTAACCCTAACCCTAACCCTAGCCCTAACCCTAACCCTAACCCTAACCCTAACCTTAGCCCTAACCCTAACCCCTAACCCCTAACCGTAACGCTAACCCTAAGCCTAACCCCTAACCCCTAACCCCTAACCCTAACCATAACCCTAAACCCTAACCCTAACCCTAACCCTAACCCTAGCCCTAACCCTAGCCCTAAGTCGTACCCTAACCCTAATCCTAACCCTAACCCAACCTTAACCCTAAAACTAACCTTAGCCCTTAAAACTAACCTAATAGAAACCCTAACCCTAACTCCTAACCCTAAGCCTAACCTAACCCTAACCCTAACCCTAGCCGTAACCCTAACCCTAACCCTAACCCTAGCCCTAACCCTAACCCTAACCCTAACCCTAACCTTAGCCCTAACCCTAACCCCTAACCCCTAACCGTAACGCTAACCCTAAGCCTAACCCCTAACCCCTAACCCCTAACCCTAACCATAACCCTAAACCCTAACCCTAACCCTAACCCTAACCCTAGCCCTAACCCTAGCCCTAAGTCGTACCCTAACCCTAATCCTAACCCTAACCCAACCTTAACCCTAAAACTAACCTTAGCCCTTAAAACTAACCTAATAGAAACCCTAACCCTAACTCCTAACCCTAAGCCTAACCTAACCCTAACCCTAACCCTAGCCGTAACCCTAACCCTAACCTAACCCTAGCCCTAACCCTAACCCTAACCCTAACCTTAGCCCTAACCCTAACCCCTAACCCCTAACCGTAACGCTAACCCTAAGCCTAACCCCTAACCCCTAACCCCTAACCCTAACCATAACCCTAAACCCTAACCCTAACCCTAACCCTAACCCTAGCCCTAACCCTAGCCCTAAGTCGTACCCTAACCCTAATCCTAACCCTAACCCAACCTTAACCCTAAAACTAACCTTAGCCCTTAAAACTAACCTAATAGAAACCCTAACCCTAACTCCTAACCCTAAGCCTAACCTAACCCTAACCCTAACCCTAGCCGTAACCCTAACCCTAACCCTAACCCTAGCCCTAACCCTAACCCTAACCCTAACCCTAACCTTAGCCCTAACCCTAACCCTAACCCCTAACCGTAACGCTAACCCTAAGCCTAACCCCTAACCCCTAACCCCTAACCCTAACCATAACCCTAAACCCTAACCCTAACCCTAACCCTAACCCTAGCCCTAACCCTAGCCCTAAGTCGTACCCTAACCCTAATCCTAACCCTAACCCAACCTTAACCCTAAAACTAACCTTAGCCCTTAAAACTAACCTAATAGAAACCCTAACCCCCTAACTCCTCTCCTAACCCTAAGCCTAACCTAACCCTAACCCTAACCCTAGCCGTAACCCTAACCCTAACCCTAACCCTAGCCCTAACCCTAACCCTAACCCTAACCCTAACCTTAGCCCTAACCCTAACCCCTAACCCCTAACCGTAACGCTAACCCTAAGCCTAACCCCTAACCCCTAACCCCTAACCCTAACCATAACCCTAAACCCTAACCCTAACCCTAACCCTAACCCTAGCCCTAACCCTAGCCCTAAGTCGTACCCTAACCCTAATCCTAACCCTAACCCAACCTTAACCCTAAAACTAACCTTAGCCCTTAAAACTAACCTAATAGAAACCCTAACCCTAACTCCTAACCCTAAGCCTAACCTAACCCTAACCCTAACCCTAGCCGTAACCCTAACCCTAACCCTAACCCTAGCCCTAACCCTAACCCTAACCCTAACCCTAACCTTAGCCCTAACCCTAACCCCTAACCCCTAACCGTAACGCTAACCCTAAGCCTAACCCCTAACCCCTAACCCCTAACCCTAACCATAACCCTAAACCCTAACCCTAACCCTAACCCTAACCCTAGCCCTAACCCTAGCCCTAAGTCGTACCCTAACCCTAATCCTAACCCTAACCCAACCTTAACCCTAAAACTAACCTTAGCCCTTAAAACTAACCTAATAGAAACCCTAACCCTAACTCCTAACCCTAAGCCTAACCTAACCCTAACCCTAACCCTAGCCGTAACCCTAACCCTAACCCTAACCCTAGCCCTAACCCTAACCCTAACCCTAACCCTAACCTTAGCCCTAACCCTAACCCCTAACCCCTAACCGTAACGCTAACCCTAAGCCTAACCCCTAACCCCTAACCCCTAACCCTAACCATAACCCTAAACCCTAACCCTAACCCTAACCCTAACCCTAGCCCTAACCCTAGCCCTAAGTCGTACCCTAACCCTAATCCTAACCCTAACCCAACCTTAACCCTAAAACTAACCTTAGCCCTTAAAACTAACCTAATAGAAACCCTAACCCTAACTCCTAACCCTAAGCCTAACCTAACCCTAACCCTAACCCTAGCCGTAACCCTAACCCTAACCCTAACCCTAGCCCTAACCCTAACCCTAACCCTAACCCTAACCTTAGCCCTAACCCTAACCCCTAACCCCTAACCGTAACGCTAACCCTAAGCCTAACCCCTAACCCCTAACCCCTAACCCTAACCATAACCCTAAACCCTAACCCTAACCCTAACCCTAACCCTAGCCCTAACCCTAGCCCTAAGTCGTACCCTAACCCTAATCCTAACCCTAACCCAACCTTAACCCTAAAACTAACCTTAGCCCTTAAAACTAACCTAATAGAAACCCTAACCCTAACTCCTAACCCTAAGCCTAACCTAACCCTAACCCTAACCCTAGCCGTAACCCTAACCCTAACCCTAACCCTAGCCCTAACCCTAACCCTAACCCTAACCCTAACCTTAGCCCTAACCCTAACCCCTAACCCCTAACCGTAACGCTAACCCTAAGCCTAACCCCTAACCCCTAACCCCTAACCCTAACCATAACCCTAAACCCTAACCCTAACCCTAACCCTAACCCTAGCCCTAACCCTAGCCCTAAGTCGTACCCTAACCCTAATCCTAACCCTAACCCAACCTTAACCCTAAAACTAACCTTAGCCCTTAAAACTAACCTAATAGAAACCCTAACCCTAACTCCTAACCCTAAGCCTAACCTAACCCTAACCCTAACCCTAGCCGTAACCCTAACCCTAACCCTAACCCTAGCCCTAACCCTAACCCTAACCCTAACCCTAACCTTAGCCCTAACCCTAACCCCTAACCCCTAACCGTAACGCTAACCCTAAGCCTAACCCCTAACCCCTAACCCCTAACCCTAACCATAACCCTAAACCCTAACCCTAACCCTAACCCTAACCCTAGCCCTAACCCTAGCCCTAAGTCGTACCCTAACCCTAATCCTAACCCTAACCCAACCTTAACCCTAAAACTAACCTTAGCCCTTAAAACTAACCTAATAGAAACCCTAACCCTAACTCCTAACCCTAAGCCTAACCTAACCCTAACCCTAACCCTAGCCGTAACCCTAACCCTAACCCTAACCCTAGCCCTAACCCTAACCCTAACCCTAACCCTAACCTTAGCCCTAACCCTAACCCCTAACCCCTAACCGTAACGCTAACCCTAAGCCTAACCCCTAACCCCTAACCCCTAACCCTAACCATAACCCTAAACCCTAACCCTAACCCTAACCCTAACCCTAGCCCTAACCCTAGCCCTAAGTCGTACCCTAACCCTAATCCTAACCCTAACCCAACCTTAACCCTAAAACTAACCTTAGCCCTTAAAACTAACCTAATAGAAACCCTAACCCTAACTCCTAACCCTAAGCCTAACCTAACCCTAACCCTAACCCTAGCCGTAACCCTAACCCTAACCCTAACCCTAGCCCTAACCCTAACCCTAACCCTAACCCTAACCTTAGCCCTAACCCTAACCCCTAACCCCTAACCGTAACGCTAACCCTAAGCCTAACCCCTAACCCCTAACCCCTAACCCTAACCATAACCCTAAACCCTAACCCTAACCCTAACCCTAACCCTAGCCCTAACCCTAGCCCTAAGTCGTACCCTAACCCTAATCCTAACCCTAACCCAACCTTAACCCTAAAACTAACCTTAGCCCTTAAAACTAACCTAATAGAAACCCTAACCCTAACTCCTAACCCTAAGCCTAACCTAACCCTAACCCTAACCCTAGCCGTAACCCTAACCCTAACCCTAACCCTAGCCCTAACCCTAACCCTAACCCTAACCCTAACCTTAGCCCTAACCCTAACCCCTAACCCCTAACCGTAACGCTAACCCTAAGCCTAACCCCTAACCCCTAACCCCTAACCCTAACCATAACCCTAAACCCTAACCCTAACCCTAACCCTAACCCTAGCCCTAACCCTAACCCTAACCCTAACCCTAACCTTAGCCCTAACCCTAACCCCTAACCCCTAACCGTAACGCTAACCCTAAGCCTAACCCCTAACCCCTAACCCCTAACCCTAACCATAACCCTAAACCCTAACCCTAACCCTAACCCTAACCCTAGCCCTAACCCTAGCCCTAAGTCGTACCCTAACCCTAATCCTAACCCTAACCCAACCTTAACCCTAAAACTAACCTTAGCCCTTAAAACTAACCTAATAGAAACCCTAACCCTAACTCCTAACCCTAAGCCTAACCTAACCCTAACCCTAACCCTAGCCGTAACCCTAACCCTAACCCTAACCCTAGCCCTAACCCTAACCCTAACCCTAACCCTAACCTTAGCCCTAACCCTAACCCCTAACCCCTAACCGTAACGCTAACCCTAAGCCTAACCCCTAACCCCTAACCCCTAACCCTAACCATAACCCTAAACCCTAACCCTAACCCTAACCCTAACCCTAGCCCTAACCCTAGCCCTAAGTCGTACCCTAACCCTAATCCTAACCCTAACCCAACCTTAACCCTAAAACTAACCTTAGCCCTTAAAACTAACCTAATAGAAACCCTAACCCTAACTCCTAACCCTAAGCCTAACCTAACCCTAACCCTAACCCTAGCCGTAACCCTAACCCTAACCCTAACCCTAGCCCTAACCCTAACCCTAACCCTAACCCTAACCTTAGCCCTAACCCTAACCCCTAACCCCTAACCGTAACGCTAACCCTAAGCCTAACCCCTAACCCCTAACCCCTAACCCTAACCATAACCCTAAACCCTAACCCTAACCCTAACCCTAACCCTAGCCCTAACCCTAGCCCTAAGTCGTACCCTAACCCTAATCCTAACCCTAACCCAACCTTAACCCTAAAACTAACCTTAGCCCTTAAAACTAACCTAATAGAAACCCTAACCCTAACTCCTAACCCTAAGCCTAACCTAACCCTAACCCTAACCCTAGCCGTAACCCTAACCCTAACCCTAACCCTAGCCCTAACCCTAACCCTAACCCTAACCCTAACCTTAGCCCTAACCCTAACCCCTAACCCCTAACCGTAACGCTAACCCTAAGCCTAACCCCTAACCCCTAACCCCTAACCCTAACCATAACCCTAAACCCTAACCCTAACCCTAACCCTAACCCTAGCCCTAACCCTAGCCCTAAGTCGTACCCTAACCCTAATCCTAACCCTAACCCAACCTTAACCCTAAAACTAACCTTAGCCCTTAAAACTAACCTAATAGAAACCCTAACCCTAACTCCTAACCCTAAGCCTAACCTAACCCTAACCCTAACCCTAGCCGTAACCCTAACCCTAACCCTAACCCTAGCCCTAACCCTAACCCTAACCCTAACCCTAACCTTAGCCCTAACCCTAACCCCTAACCCCTAACCGTAACGCTAACCCTAAGCCTAACCCCTAACCCCTAACCCCTAACCCTAACCATAACCCTAAACCCTAACCCTAACCCTAACCCTAACCCTAGCCCTAACCCTAGCCCTAAGTCGTACCCTAACCCTAATCCTAACCCTAACCCAACCTTAACCCTAAAACTAACCTTAGCCCTTAAAACTAACCTAATAGAAACCCTAACCCTAACTCCTAACCCTAAGCCTAACCTAACCCTAACCCTAACCCTAGCCGTAACCCTAACCCTAACCCTAACCCTAGCCCTAACCCTAACCCTAACCCTAACCCTAACCTTAGCCCTAACCCTAACCCCTAACCCCTAACCGTAACGCTAACCCTAAGCCTAACCCCTAACCCCTAACCCCTAACCCTAACCATAACCCTAAACCCTAACCCTAACCCTAACCCTAACCCTAGCCCTAACCCTAGCCCTAAGTCGTACCCTAACCCTAATCCTAACCCTAACCCAACCTTAACCCTAAAACTAACCTTAGCCCTTAAAACTAACCTAATAGAAACCCTAACCCTAACTCCTAACCCTAAGCCTAACCTAACCCTAACCCTAACCCTAGCCGTAACCCTAACCCTAACCCTAACCCTAGCCCTAACCCTAACCCTAACCCTAACCCTAACCTTAGCCCTAACCCTAACCCCTAACCCCTAACCGTAACGCTAACCCTAAGCCTAACCCCTAACCCCTAACCCCTAACCCTAACCATAACCCTAAACCCTAACCCTAACCCTAACCCTAACCCTAGCCCTAACCCTAGCCCTAAGTCGTACCCTAACCCTAATCCTAACCCTAACCCAACCTTAACCCTAAAACTAACCTTAGCCCTTAAAACTAACCTAATAGAAACCCTAACCCTAACTCCTAACCCTAAGCCTAACCTAACCCTAACCCTAACCCTAGCCGTAACCCTAACCCTAACCCTAACCCTAGCCCTAACCCTAACCCTAACCCTAACCCTAACCTTAGCCCTAACCCTAACCCCTAACCCCTAACCGTAACGCTAACCCTAAGCCTAACCCCTAACCCCTAACCCCTAACCCTAACCATAACCCTAAACCCTAACCCTAACCCTAACCCTAACCCTAGCCCTAACCCTAGCCCTAAGTCGTACCCTAACCCTAATCCTAACCCTAACCCAACCTTAACCCTAAAACTAACCTTAGCCCTTAAAACTAACCTAATAGAAACCCTAACCCTAACTCCTAACCCTAAGCCTAACCTAACCCTAACCCTAACCCTAGCCGTAACCCTAACCCTAACCCTAACCCTAGCCCTAACCCTAACCCTAACCCTAACCCTAACCTTAGCCCTAACCCTAACCCCTAACCCCTAACCGTAACGCTAACCCTAAGCCTAACCCCTAACCCCTAACCCCTAACCCTAACCATAACCCTAAACCCTAACCCTAACCCTAACCCTAACCCTAGCCCTAACCCTAGCCCTAAGTCGTACCCTAACCCTAATCCTAACCCTAACCCAACCTTAACCCTAAAACTAACCTTAGCCCTTAAAACTAACCTAATAGAAACCCTAACCCTAACTCCTAACCCTAAGCCTAACCTAACCCTAACCCTAACCCTAGCCGTAACCCTAACCCTAACCCTAACCCTAGCCCTAACCCTAACCCTAACCCTAACCCTAACCTTAGCCCTAACCCTAACCCCTAACCCCTAACCGTAACGCTAACCCTAAGCCTAACCCCTAACCCCTAACCCCTAACCCTAACCATAACCCTAAACCCTAACCCTAACCCTAACCCTAACCCTAGCCCTAACCCTAGCCCTAAGTCGTACCCTAACCCTAATCCTAACCCTAACCCAACCTTAACCCTAAAACTAACCTTAGCCCTTAAAACTAACCTAATAGAAACCCTAACCCTAACTCCTAACCCTAAGCCTAACCTAACCCTAACCCTAACCCTAGCCGTAACCCTAACCCTAACCCTAACCCTAGCCCTAACCCTAACCCTAACCCTAACCCTAACCTTAGCCCTAACCCTAACCCCTAACCCCTAACCGTAACGCTAACCCTAAGCCTAACCCCTAACCCCTAACCCCTAACCCTAACCATAACCCTAAACCCTAACCCTAACCCTAACCCTAACCCTAGCCCTAACCCTAGCCCTAAGTCGTACCCTAACCCTAATCCTAACCCTAACCCAACCTTAACCCTAAAACTAACCTTAGCCCTTAAAACTAACCTAATAGAAACCCTAACCCTAACTCCTAACCCTAAGCCTAACCTAACCCTAACCCTAACCCTAGCCGTAACCCTAACCCTAACCCTAACCCTAGCCCTAACCCTAACCCTAACCCTAACCCTAACCTTAGCCCTAACCCTAACCCCTAACCCCTAACCGTAACGCTAACCCTAAGCCTAACCCCTAACCCCTAACCCCTAACCCTAACCATAACCCTAAACCCTAACCCTAACCCTAACCCTAACCCTAGCCCTAACCCTAGCCCTAAGTCGTACCCTAACCCTAATCCTAACCCTAACCCAACCTTAACCCTAAAACTAACCTTAGCCCTTAAAACTAACCTAATAGAAACCCTAACCCTAACTCCTAACCCTAAGCCTAACCTAACCCTAACCCTAACCCTAGCCGTAACCCTAACCCTAACCCTAACCCTAGCCCTAACCCTAACCCTAACCCTAACCCTAACCTTAGCCCTAACCCTAACCCCTAACCCCTAACCGTAACGCTAACCCTAAGCCTAACCCCTAACCCCTAACCCCTAACCCTAACCATAACCCTAAACCCTAACCCTAACCCTAACCCTAACCCTAGCCCTAACCCTAGCCCTAAGTCGTACCCTAACCCTAATCCTAACCCTAACCCAACCTTAACCCTAAAACTAACCTTAGCCCTTAAAACTAACCTAATAGAAACCCTAACCCTAACTCCTAACCCTAAGCCTAACCTAACCCTAACCCTAACCCTAGCCGTAACCCTAACCCTAACCCTAACCCTAGCCCTAACCCTAACCCTAACCCTAACCCTAACCTTAGCCCTAACCCTAACCCCTAACCCCTAACCGTAACGCTAACCCTAAGCCTAACCCCTAACCCCTAACCCCTAACCCTAACCATAACCCTAAACCCTAACCCTAACCCTAACCCTAACCCTAGCCCTAACCCTAGCCCTAAGTCGTACCCTAACCCTAATCCTAACCCTAACCCAACCTTAACCCTAAAACTAACCTTAGCCCTTAAAACTAACCTAATAGAAACCCTAACCCTAACTCCTAACCCTAAGCCTAACCTAACCCTAACCCTAACCCTAGCCGTAACCCTAACCCTAACCCTAACCCTAGCCCTAACCCTAACCCTAACCCTAACCCTAACCTTAGCCCTAACCCTAACCCCTAACCCCTAACCGTAACGCTAACCCTAAGCCTAACCCCTAACCCCAACCCCTAACCCTAACCATAACCCTAAACCCTAACCCTAACCCTAACCCTAACCCTAGCCCTAACCCTAGCCCTAAGTCGTACCCTAACCCTAATCCTAACCCTAACCCAACCTTAACCCTAAAACTAACCTTAGCCCTTAAAACTAACCTAATAGAAACCCTAACCCTAACTCCTAACCCTAAGCCTAACCTAACCCTAACCCTAACCCTAGCCGTAACCCTAACCCTAACCCTAACCCTAGCCCTAACCCTAACCCTAACCCTAACCCTAACCTTAGCCCTAACCCTAACCCCTAACCCCTAACCGTAACGCTAACCCTAAGCCTAACCCCTAACCCCTAACCCCTAACCCTAACCATAACCCTAAACCCTAACCCTAACCCTAACCCTAACCCTAGCCCTAACCCTAGCCCTAAGTCGTACCCTAACCCTAATCCTAACCCTAACCCAACCTTAACCCTAAAACTAACCTTAGCCCTTAAAACTAACCTAATAGAAACCCTAACCCTAACTCCTAACCCTAAGCCTAACCTAACCCTAACCCTAACCCTAGCCGTAACCCTAACCCTAACCCTAACCCTAGCCCTAACCCTAACCCTAACCCTAACCCTAACCTTAGCCCTAACCCTAACCCCTAACCCCTAACCGTAACGCTAACCCTAAGCCTAACCCCTAACCCCTAACCCCTAACCCTAACCATAACCCTAAACCCTAACCCTAACCCTAACCCTAACCCTAGCCCTAACCCTAGCCCTAAGTCGTACCCTAACCCTAATCCTAACCCTAACCCAACCTTAACCCTAAAACTAACCTTAGCCCTTAAAACTAACCTAATAGAAACCCTAACCCTAACTCCTAACCCTAAGCCTAACCTAACCCTAACCCTAACCCTAGCCGTAACCCTAACCCTAACCCTAACCCTAGCCCTAACCCTAACCCTAACCCTAACCCTAACCTTAGCCCTAACCCTAACCCCTAACCCCTAACCGTAACGCTAACCCTAAGCCTAACCCCTAACCCCTAACCCCTAACCCTAACCATAACCCTAAACCCTAACCCTAACCCTAACCCTAACCCTAGCCCTAACCCTAGCCCTAAGTCGTACCCTAACCCTAATCCTAACCCTAACCCAACCTTAACCCTAAAACTAACCTTAGCCCTTAAAACTAACCTAATAGAAACCCTAACCCTAACTCCTAACCCTAAGCCTAACCTAACCCTAACCCTAACCCTAGCCGTAACCCTAACCCTAACCCTAACCCTAGCCCTAACCCTAACCCTAACCCTAACCCTAACCTTAGCCCTAACCCTAACCCCTAACCCCTAACCGTAACGCTAACCCTAAGCCTAACCCCTAACCCCTAACCCCTAACCCTAACCATAACCCTAAACCCTAACCCTAACCCTAACCCTAACCCTAGCCCTAACCCTAGCCCTAAGTCGTACCCTAACCCTAATCCTAACCCTAACCCAACCTTAACCCTAAAACTAACCTTAGCCCTTAAAACTAACCTAATAGAAACCCTAACCCTAACTCCTAACCCTAAGCCTAACCTAACCCTAACCCTAACCCTAGCCGTAACCCTAACCCTAACCCTAACCCTAGCCCTAACCCTAACCCTAACCCTAACCCTAACCTTAGCCCTAACCCTAACCCCTAACCCCTAACCGTAACGCTAACCCTAAGCCTAACCCCTAACCCCTAACCCCTAACCCTAACCATAACCCTAAACCCTAACCCTAACCCTAACCCTAACCCTAGCCCTAACCCTAGCCCTAAGTCGTACCCTAACCCTAATCCTAACCCTAACCCAACCTTAACCCTAAAACTAACCTTAGCCCTTAAAACTAACCTAATAGAAACCCTAACCCTAACTCCTAACCCTAAGCCTAACCTAACCCTAACCCTAACCCTAGCCGTAACCCTAACCCTAACCCTAACCCTAGCCCTAACCCTAACCCTAACCCTAACCCTAACCTTAGCCCTAACCCTAACCCCTAACCCCTAACCGTAACGCTAACCCTAAGCCTAACCCCTAACCCCTAACCCCTAACCCTAACCCTAACCCTAACCCTAACCCTAACCCTAGCCCTAACCCTAGCCCTAAGTCGTACCCTAACCCTAATCCTAACCCTAACCCAACCTTAACCCTAAAACTAACCTTAGCCCTTAAAACTAACCTAATAGAAACCCTAACCCTAACTCCTAACCCTAAGCCTAACCTAACCCTAACCCTAACCCTAGCCGTAACCCTAACCCTAACCCTAACCCTAGCTCTAACCCTAACCCTAACCCTAACCCTAACCTTAGCCCTAACCCTAACCCCTAACCCCTAACCGTAACGCTAACCCTAAGCCTAACCCCTAACCCCTAACCCTAACCATAACCCTAAACCCTAACCCCTAACCGTAACGCTAACCCTAAGCCTAACCCCTAACCCCTAACCCCTAACCCTAACCATAACCCTAAACCCTAACCCTAACCCTAACCCTAACCCTAGCCCTAACCCTAGCCCTAAGTCGTACCCTAACCCTAATCCTAACCCTAACCCAACCTTAACCCTAAAACTAACCTTAGCCCTTAAAACTAACCTAATAGAAACCCTAACCCTAACTCCTAACCCTAAGCCTAACCTAACCCTAACCCTAACCCTAGCCGTAACCCTAACCCTAACCCTAACCCTAACCTTAGCCCTAACCCTAACCCCTAACCCCTAACCGTAACGCTAACCCTAAGCCTAACCCCTAACCCCTAACCCCTAACCCTAACCATAACCCTAAACCCTAACCCTAACCCTAACCCTAACCCTAGCCCTAACCCTAGCCCTAAGTCGTACCCTAACCCTAATCCTAACCCTAACCCAGCCTTAACTCTAAAACTAACCTTAGCCCTTAAAACTAACCTAATAGAAACCCTAACCCTAACTCCTAACCCTAAGCCTAACCTAACCCTAACCCTAACCCTAGCCGTAACCCTAACCCTAACCCTAACCCTAGCCCTAACCCTAACCCTAACCCTAACCCTAACCTTAGCCCTAACCCTAACCCCTAACCCCTAACCGTAACGCTAACCCTAAGCCTAACCCCTAACCCCTAACCCCTAACCCTAACCATAACCCTAAACCCTAACCCTAACCCTAACCCTAACCCTAGCCCTAACCCTAGCCCTAAGTCGTACCCTAACCCTAATCCTAACCCTAACCCAACCTTAACCCTAAAACTAACCTTAGCCCTTAAAACTAACCTAATAGAAACCCTAACCCTAACTCCTAACCCTAAGCCTAACCTAACCCTAACCCTAACCCTAGCCGTAACCCTAACCCTAACCCTAACCCTAGCCCTAACCCTAACCCTAACCCTAACCCTAACCTTAGCCCTAACCCTAACCCCTAACCCCTAACCGTAACGCTAACCCTAAGCCTAACCCCCCTAACCCTAACCCTAACCCATAACCCTAACCCTAACCCTAACCCTAACCCTAACCCTAGCCCTAACCCTAGCCCTAAGTCGTACCCTAACCCTAATCCTAACCCTAACCCAACCTTAACCCTAAAACTAACCTTAGCCCTTAAAACTAACCTAATAGAAACCCTAACCCTAACTCCTAACCCTAAGCCTAACCTAACCCTAACCCTAACCCTAGCCGTAACCCTAACCCTAACCCTAACCCTAGCTCTAACCCTAACCCTAACCCTAACCCTAACCTTAGCCCTAACCCTAACCCCTAACCCCTAACCGTAACGCTAACCCTAAGCCTAACCCTAACCCCTAACCCTAACCATAACCCTAAACCCTAACCCCTAACCGTAACGCTAACCCTAAGCCTAACCCCTAACCCCTAACCCTAACCCTAACCATAACCCTAAACCCTAACCCTAACCCTAACCCTAACCCTAGCCCTAACCCTAGCCCTAAGTCGTACCCTAACCCTAATCCTAACCCTAACCCAACCTTAACCCTAAAACTAACCTTAGCCCTTAAAACTAACCTAATAGAAACCCTAACCCTAACTCCTAACCCTAAGCCTAACCTAACCCTAACCCTAACCCTAGCCGTAACCCTAACCCTAACCCTAACCCTAGCCCTAACCCTAACCCTAACCCTAACCCTAACCTTAGCCCTAACCCTAACCCCTAACCCCTAACCGTAACGCTAACCCTAAGCCTAACCCCTAACCCCTAACCCCTAACCCTAACCATAACCCTAAACCCTAACCCTAACCCTAACCCTAACCCTAGCCCTAACCCTAGCCCTAAGTCGTACCCTAACCCTAATCCTAACCCTAACCCAACCTTAACCCTAAAACTAACCTTAGCCCTTAAAACTAACCTAATAGAAACCCTAACCCTAACTCCTAACCCTAAGCCTAACCTAACCCTAACCCTAACCCTAGCCGTAACCCTAACCCTAACCCTAACCCTAGCCCTAACCCTAACCCTAACCCTAACCCTAACCTTAGCCCTAACCCTAACCCCTAACCCCTAACCGTAACGCTAACCCTAAGCCTAACCCCTAACCCCTAACCCCTAACCCTAACCCTAAACCCTAACCCTAACCCTAACCCTAACCCTAGCCCTAACCCTAGCCCTAAGTCGTACCCTAACCCTAATCCTAACCCTAACCCAACCTTAACCCTAAAACTAACCTTAGCCCTTAAAACTAACCTAATAGAAACCCTAACCCTAACTCCTAACCCTAAGCCTAACCTAACCCTAACCCTAACCCTAGCCGTAACCCTAACCCTAACCCTAACCCTAGCCCTAACCCTAACCCTAACCCTAACCCTAACCTTAGCCCTAACCCTAACCCCTAACCCCTAACCGTAACGCTAACCCTAAGCCTAACCCCTAACCCCTAACCCCTAACCCTAACCATAACCCTAAACCCTAACCCTAACCCTAACCCTAACCCTAGCCCTAACCCTAGCCCTAAGTCGTACCCTAACCCTAATCCTAACCCTAACCCAACCTTAACCCTAAAACTAACCTTAGCCCTTAAAACTAACCTAATAGAAACCCTAACCCTAACTCCTAACCCTAAGCCTAACCTAACCCTAACCCTAACCCTAGCCGTAACCCTAACCCTAACCCTAACCCTAGCCCTAACCCTAACCCTAACCCTAACCCTAACCTTAGCCCTAACCCTAACCCCTAACCCCTAACCGTAACGCTAACCCTAAGCCTAACCCCTAACCCCTAACCCCTAACCCTAACCATAACCCTAAACCCTAACCCTAACCCTAACCCTAACCCTAGCCCTAACCCTAGCCCTAAGTCGTACCCTAACCCTAATCCTAACCCTAACCCAGCCTTAACTCTAAAACTAACCTTAGCCCTTAAAACTAACCTAATAGAAACCCTAACCCTAACTCCTAACCCTAAGCCTAACCTAACCCTAACCCTAACCCTAGCCGTAACCCTAACCCTAACCCTAACCCTAGCCCTAACCCTAACCCTAACCCTAACCCTAACCTTAGCCCTAACCCTAACCCCTAACCCCTAACCGTAACGCTAACCCTAAGCCTAACCCCTAACCCCTAACCCCTAACCCTAACCATAACCCTAAACCCTAACCCTAACCCTAACCCTAACCCTAGCCCTAACCCTAGCCCTAAGTCGTACCCTAACCCTAATCCTAACCCTAACCCAACCTTAACCCTAAAACTAACCTTAGCCCTTAAAACTAACCTAATAGAAACCCTAACCCTAACTCCTAACCCTAAGCCTAACCTAACCCTAACCCTAACCCTAGCCGTAACCCTAACCCTAACCCTAACCCTAGTCCTAACCCTAACCCTAACCCTAACCCTAACCTTAGCCCTAACCCTAACCCCTAACCCCTAACCGTAACGCTAACCCTAAGCCTAACCCCTAACCCCTAACCCCTAACCCTAACCCTAACCCTAACCCTAACCCTAACCCTAGCTCTAACCCTAACCCTAACCCTAACCCTAACCTTAGCCCTAACCCTAACCCCTAACCCCTAACCGTAACGCTAACCCTAAGCCTAACCCCTAACCCCTAACCCTAACCATAACCCTAAACCCTAACCCCTAACCGTAACGCTAACCCTAAGCCTAACCCCTAACCCCTAACCCCTAACCCTAACCATAACCCTAAACCCTAACCCTAACCCTAACCCTAACCCTAGCCCTAACCCTAGCCCTAAGTCGTACCCTAACCCTAATCCTAACCCTAACCCAACCTTAACCCTAAAACTAACCTTAGCCCTTAAAACTAACCTAATAGAAACCCTAACCCTAACTCCTAACCCTAAGCCTAACCTAACCCTAACCCTAACCCTAGCCGTAACCCTAACCCTAACCCTAACCCTAGCCCTAACCCTAACCCTAACCCTAACCCTAACCTTAGCCCTAACCCTAACCCCTAACCCCTAACCGTAACGCTAACCCTAAGCCTAACCCCTAACCCCTAACCCCTAACCCTAACCATAACCCTAAACCCTAACCCTAACCCTAACCCTAACCCTAGCCCTAACCCTAGCCCTAAGTCGTACCCTAACCCTAATCCTAACCCTAACCCAACCTTAACCCTAAAACTAACCTTAGCCCTTAAAACTAACCTAATAGAAACCCTAACCCTAACTCCTAACCCTAAGCCTAACCTAACCCTAACCCTAACCCTAGCCGTAACCCTAACCCTAACCCTAACCCTAGCCCTAACCCTAACCCTAACCCTAACCCTAACCTTAGCCCTAACCCTAACCCCTAACCCCTAACCGTAACGCTAACCCTAAGCCTAACCCCTAACCCCTAACCCCTAACCCTAACCCTAAACCCTAACCCTAACCCTAACCCTAACCCTAGCCCTAACCCTAGCCCTAAGTCGTACCCTAACCCTAATCCTAACCCTAACCCAACCTTAACCCTAAAACTAACCTTAGCCCTTAAAACTAACCTAATAGAAACCCTAACCCTAACTCCTAACCCTAAGCCTAACCTAACCCTAACCCTAACCCTAGCCGTAACCCTAACCCTAACCCTAACCCTAGCCCTAACCCTAACCCTAACCCTAACCCTAACCTTAGCCCTAACCCTAACCCCTAACCCCTAACCGTAACGCTAACCCTAAGCCTAACCCCTAACCCCTAACCCCTAACCCTAACCATAACCCTAAACCCTAACCCTAACCCTAACCCTAACCCTAGCCCTAACCCTAGCCCTAAGTCGTACCCTAACCCTAATCCTAACCCTAACCCAACCTTAACCCTAAAACTAACCTTAGCCCTTAAAACTAACCTAATAGAAACCCTAACCCTAACTCCTAACCCTAAGCCTAACCTAACCCTAACCCTAACCCTAGCCGTAACCCTAACCCTAACCCTAACCCTAGCCCTAACCCTAACCCTAACCCTAACCCTAACCTTAGCCCTAACCCTAACCCCTAACCCCTAACCGTAACGCTAACCCTAAGCCTAACCCCTAACCCCTAACCCCTAAGCCTAACCATAACCCTAAACCCTAACCCTAACCCTAACCCTAACCCTAGCCCTAACCCTAGCCCTAAGTCGTACCCTAACCCTAATCCTAACCCTAACCCAGCCTTAACTCTAAAACTAACCTTAGCCCTTAAAACTAACCTAATAGAAACCCTAACCCTAACTCCTAACCCTAAGCCTAACCTAACCCTAACCCTAACCCTAGCCGTAACCCTAACCCTAACCCTAACCCTAGCCCTAACCCTAACCCTAACCCTAACCCTAACCTTAGCCCTAACCCTAACCCCTAACCCCTAACCGTAACGCTAACCCTAAGCCTAACCCCTAACCCCTAACCCCTAACCCTAACCATAACCCTAAACCCTAACCCTAACCCTAACCCTAACCCTAGCCCTAACCCTAGCCCTAAGTCGTACCCTAACCCTAATCCTAACCCTAACCCAACCTTAACCCTAAAACTAACCTTAGCCCTTAAAACTAACCTAATAGAAACCCTAACCCTAACTCCTAACCCTAAGCCTAACCTAACCCTAACCCTAACCCTAGCCGTAACCCTAACCCTAACCCTAACCCTAGCCCTAACCCTAACCCTAACCCTAACCCTAACCTTAGCCCTAACCCTAACCCCTAACCCCTAACCGTAACGCTAACCCTAAGCCTAACCCCTAACCCCTAACCCCTAACCCTAACCCTAACCCTAACCCTAACCCTAACCCTAGCCCTAACCCTAGCCCTAAGTCGTACCCTAACCCTAATCCTAACCCTAACCCAACCTTAACCCTAAAACTAACCTTAGCCCTTAAAACTAACCTAATAGAAACCCTAACCCTAACTCCTAACCCTAAGCCTAACCTAACCCTAACCCTAACCCTAGCCGTAACCCTAACCCTAACCCTAACCCTAGCTCTAACCCTAACCCTAACCCTAACCCTAACCTTAGCCCTAACCCTAACCCCTAACCCCTAACCGTAACGCTAACCCTAAGCCTAACCCCTAACCCCTAACCCTAACCATAACCCTAAACCCTAACCCCTAACCGTAACGCTAACCCTAAGCCTAACCCCTAACCCCTAACCCCTAACCCTAACCATAACCCTAAACCCTAACCCTAACCCTAACCCTAACCCTAGCCCTAACCCTAGCCCTAAGTCGTACCCTAACCCTAATCCTAACCCTAACCCAACCTTAACCCTAAAACTAACCTTAGCCCTTAAAACTAACCTAATAGAAACCCTAACCCTAACTCCTAACCCTAAGCCTAACCTAACCCTAACCCTAACCCTAGCCGTAACCCTAACCCTAACCCTAACCCTAGCCCTAACCCTAACCCTAACCCTAACCCTAACCTTAGCCCTAACCCTAACCCCTAACCCCTAACCGTAACGCTAACCCTAAGCCTAACCCCTAACCCCTATCCCCTAACCCTAACCATAACCCTAAACCCTAACCCTAACCCTAACCCTAACCCTAGCCCTAACCCTAGCCCTAAGTCGTACCCTAACCCTAATCCTAACCCTAACCCAACCTTAACCCTAAAACTAACCTTAGCCCTTAAAACTAACCTAATAGAAACCCTAACCCTAACTCCTAACCCTAAGCCTAACCTAACCCTAACCCTAACCCTAGCCGTAACCCTAACCCTAACCCTAACCCTAGCCCTAACCCTAACCCTAACCCTAACCCTAACCTTAGCCCTAACCCTAACCCCTAACCCCTAACCGTAACGCTAACCCTAAGCCTAACCCCTAACCCCTAACCCCTAACCCTAACCATAACCCTAAACCCTAACCCTAACCCTAACCCTAACCCTAGCCCTAACCCTAGCCCTAAGTCGTACCCTAACCCTAATCCTAACCCTAACCCAACCTTAACCCTAAAACTAACCTTAGCCCTTAAAACTAACCTAATAGAAACCCTAACCCTAACTCCTAACCCTAAGCCTAACCTAACCCTAACCCTAACCCTAGCCGTAACCCTAACCCTAACCCTAACCCTAGCCCTAACCCTAACCCTAACCCTAACCCTAACCTTAGCCCTAACCCTAACCCCTAACCCCTAACCGTAACGCTAACCCTAAGCCTAACCCCTAACCCCTAACCCCTAACCCTAACCATAACCCTAAACCCTAACCCTAACCCTAACCCTAACCCTAGCCCTAACCCTAGCCCTAAGTCGTACCCTAACCCTAATCCTAACCCTAACCCAACCTTAACCCTAAAACTAACCTTAGCCCTTAAAACTAACCTAATAGAAACCCTAACCCTAACTCCTAACCCTAAGCCTAACCTAACCCTAACCCTAACCCTAGCCGTAACCCTAACCCTAACCCTAACCCTAGCCCTAACCCTAACCCTAACCCTAACCCTAACCTTAGCCCTAACCCTAACCCCTAACCCCTAACCGTAACGCTAACCCTAAGCCTAACCCCTAACCCCTAACCCCTAACCCTAACCATAACCCTAAACCCTAACCCTAACCCTAACCCTAACCCTAGCCCTAACCCTAGCCCTAAGTCGTACCCTAACCCTAATCCTAACCCTAACCCAACCTTAACCCTAAAACTAACCTTAGCCCTTAAAACTAACCTAATAGAAACCCTAACCCTAACTCCTAACCCTAAGCCTAACCTAACCCTAACCCTAACCCTAGCCGTAACCCTAACCCTAACCCTAACCCTAGCCCTAACCCTAACCCTAACCCTAACCCTAACCTTAGCCCTAACCCTAACCCCTAACCCCTAACCGTAACGCTAACCCTAAGCCTAACCCCTAACCCCTAACCCCTAACCCTAACCATAACCCTAAACCCTAACCCTAACCCTAACCCTAACCCTAGCCCTAACCCTAGCCCTAAGTCGTACCCTAACCCTAATCCTAACCCTAACCCAACCTTAACCCTAAAACTAACCTTAGCCCTTAAAACTAACCTAATAGAAACCCTAACCCTAACTCCTAACCCTAAGCCTAACCTAACCCTAACCCTAACCCTAGCCGTAACCCTAACCCTAACCCTAACCCTAGCCCTAACCCTAACCCTAACCCTAACCCTAACCTTAGCCCTAACCCTAACCCCTAACCCCTAACCGTAACGCTAACCCTAAGCCTAACCCCTAACCCCTAACCCCTAACCCTAACCATAACCCTAAACCCTAACCCTAACCCTAACCCTAACCCTAGCCCTAACCCTAGCCCTAAGTCGTACCCTAACCCTAATCCTAACCCTAACCCAACCTTAACCCTAAAACTAACCTTAGCCCTTAAAACTAACCTAATAGAAACCCTAACCCTAACTCCTAACCCTAAGCCTAACCTAACCCTAACCCTAACCCTAGCCGTAACCCTAACCCTAACCCTAACCCTAGCCCTAACCCTAACCCTAACCCTAACCCTAACCTTAGCCCTAACCCTAACCCCTAACCCCTAACCGTAACGCTAACCCTAAGCCTAACCCCTAACCCCTAACCCCTAACCCTAACCATAACCCTAAACCCTAACCCTAACCCTAACCCTAACCCTAGCCCTAACCCTAGCCCTAAGTCGTACCCTAACCCTAATCCTAACCCTAACCCAACCTTAACCCTAAAACTAACCTTAGCCCTTAAAACTAACCTAATAGAAACCCTAACCCTAACTCCTAACCCTAAGCCTAACCTAACCCTAACCCTAACCCTAGCCGTAACCCTAACCCTAACCCTAACCCTAGCCCTAACCCTAACCCTAACCCTAACCCTAACCTTAGCCCTAACCCTAACCCCTAACCCCTAACCGTAACGCTAACCCTAAGCCTAACCCCTAACCCCTAACCCCTAAACCTAACCATAACCCTAAACCCTAACCCTAACCCTAGCCCTAACCCTAGCCCTAAGTCGTACCCTAACCCTAATCCTAACCCTAACCCAACCTTAACCCTAAAACTAACCTTAGCCCTTAAAACTAACCTAATAGAAACCCTAACCCTAACTCCTAACCCTAAGCCTAACCTAACCCTAACCCTAACCCTAGCCGTAACCCTAACCCTAACCCTAACCCTAGCCCTAACCCTAACCCTAACCCTAACCCTAACCTTAGCCCTAACCCTAACCCCTAACCCCTAACCGTAACGCTAACCCTAAGCCTAACCCCTAACCCCTAACCCCTAACCCTAACCATAACCCTAAACCCTAACCCTAACCCTAACCCTAACCCTAGCCCTAACCCTAGCCCTAAGTCGTACCCTAACCCTAATCCTAACCCTAACCCAACCTTAACCCTAAAACTAACCTTAGCCCTTAAAACTAACCTAATAGAAACCCTAACCCTAACTCCTAACCCTAAGCCTAACCTAACCCTAACCCTAACCCTAGCCGTAACCCTAACCCTAACCCTAACCCTAGCCCTAACCCTAACCCTAACCCTAACCCTAACCTTAGCCCTAACCCTAACCCCTAACCCCTAACCGTAACGCTAACCCTAAGCCTAACCCCTAACCCCTAACCCCTAACCCTAACCATAACCCTAAACCCTAACCCTAACCCTAACCCTAACCCTAGCCCTAACCCTAGCCCTAAGTCGTACCCTAACCCTAATCCTAACCCTAACCCAACCTTAACCCTAAAACTAACCTTAGCCCTTAAAACTAACCTAATAGAAACCCTAACCCTAACTCCTAACCCTAAGCCTAACCTAACCCTAACCCTAACCCTAGCCGTAACCCTAACCCTAACCCTAACCCTAGCCCTAACCCTAACCCTAACCCTAACCCTAACCTTAGCCCTAACCCTAACCCCTAACCCCTAACCGTAACGCTAACCCTAAGCCTAACCCCTAACCCCTAACCCCTAACCCTAACCATAACCCTAAACCCTAACCCTAACCCTAACCCTAACCCTAGCCCTAACCCTAGCCCTAAGTCGTACCCTAACCCTAATCCTAACCCTAACCCAACCTTAACCCTAAAACTAACCTTAGCCCTTAAAACTAACCTAATAGAAACCCTAACCCTAACTCCTAACCCTAAGCCTAACCTAACCCTAACCCTAACCCTAGCCGTAACCCTAACCCTAACCCTAACCCTAGCCCTAACCCTAACCCTAACCCTAACCCTAACCTTAGCCCTAACCCTAACCCCTAACCCCTAACCGTAACGCTAACCCTAAGCCTAACCCCTAACCCCTAACCCCTAACCCTAACCATAACCCTAAACCCTAACCCTAACCCTAACCCTAACCCTAGCCCTAACCCTAGCCCTAAGTCGTACCCTAACCCTAATCCTAACCCTAACCCAACCTTAACCCTAAAACTAACCTTAGCCCTTAAAACTAACCTAATAGAAACCCTAACCCTAACTCCTAACCCTAAGCCTAACCTAACCCTAACCCTAACCCTAGCCGTAACCCTAACCCTAACCCTAACCCTAGCCCTAACCCTAACCCTAACCCTAACCCTAACCTTAGCCCTAACCCTAACCCCTAACCCCTAACCGTAACGCTAACCCTAAGCCTAACCCCTAACCCCTAACCCCTAACCCTAACCATAACCCTAAACCCTAACCCTAACCCTAACCCTAACCCTAGCCCTAACCCTAGCCCTAAGTCGTACCCTAACCCTAATCCTAACCCTAACCCAACCTTAACCCTAAAACTAACCTTAGCCCTTAAAACTAACCTAATAGAAACCCTAACCCTAACTCCTAACCCTAAGCCTAACCTAACCCTAACCCTAACCCTAGCCGTAACCCTAACCCTAACCCTAACCCTAGCCCTAACCCTAACCCTAACCCTAACCCTAACCTTAGCCCTAACCCTAACCCCTAACCCCTAACCGTAACGCTAACCCTAAGCCTAACCCCTAACCCCTAACCCCTAACCCTAACCATAACCCTAAACCCTAACCCTAACCCTAACCCTAACCCTAGCCCTAACCCTAGCCCTAAGTCGTACCCTAACCCTAATCCTAACCCTAACCCAACCTTAACCCTAAAACTAACCTTAGCCCTTAAAACTAACCTAATAGAAACCCTAACCCTAACTCCTAACCCTAAGCCTAACCTAACCCTAACCCTAACCCTAGCCGTAACCCTAACCCTAACCCTAACCCTAGCCCTAACCCTAACCCTAACCCTAACCCTAACCTTAGCCCTAACCCTAACCCCTAACCCCTAACCGTAACGCTAACCCTAAGCCTAACCCCTAACCCCTAACCCCTAACCCTAACCCTAACCCTAACCCTAACCCTAACCCTAGCCCTAACCCTAGCCCTAGCCCTAAGTCGTACCCTAACCCTAATCCTAACCCTAACCCAACCTTAACCCTAAAACTAACCTTAGCCCTTAAAACTAACCTAATAGAAACCCTAACCCTAACTCCTAACCCTAAGCCTAACCTAACCCTAACCCTAACCCTAGCCGTAACCCTAACCCTAACCCTAACCCTAGCCCTAACCCTAACCCTAACCCTAACCCTAACCTTAGCCCTAACCCTAACCCCTAACCCCTAACCGTAACGCTAACCCTAAGCCTAACCCCTAACCCCTAACCCTAACCATAACCCTAAACCCTAACCCCTAACCGTAACGCTAACCCTAAGCCTAACCCCTAACCCCTAACCCCTAACCCTAACCATAACCCTAAACCCTAACCCTAACCCTAACCCTAACCCTAGCCCTAACCCTAGCCCTAAGTCGTACCCTAACCCTAATCCTAACCCTAACCCAACCTTAACCCTAAAACTAACCTTAGCCCTTAAAACTAACCTAATAGAAACCCTAACCCTAACTCCTAACCCTAAGCCTAACCTAACCCTAACCCTAACCCTAGCCGTAACCCTAACCCTAACCCTAACCCTAGCCCTAACCCTAACCCTAACCCTAACCCTAACCTTAGCCCTAACCCTAACCCCTAACCCCTAACCGTAACGCTAACCCTAAGCCTAACCCCTAACCCCTAACCCCTAACCCTAACCATAACCCTAAACCCTAACCCTAACCCTAACCCTAACCCTAGCCCTAACCCTAGCCCTAAGTCGTACCCTAACCCTAATCCTAACCCTAACCCAACCTTAACCCTAAAACTAACCTTAGCCCTTAAAACTAACCTAATAGAAACCCTAACCCTAACTCCTAACCCTAAGCCTAACCTAACCCTAACCCTAACCCTAGCCGTAACCCTAACCCTAACCCTAACCCTAGCCCTAACCCTAACCCTAACCCTAACCCTAACCTTAGCCCTAACCCTAACCCCTAACCCCTAACCGTAACGCTAACCCTAAGCCTAACCCCTAACCCCTAACCCCTAACCCTAACCATAACCCTAAACCCTAACCCTAACCCTAACCCTAACCCTAGCCCTAACCCTAGCCCTAAGTCGTACCCTAACCCTAATCCTAACCCTAACCCAACCTTAACCCTAAAACTAACCTTAGCCCTTAAAACTAACCTAATAGAAACCCTAACCCTAACTCCTAACCCTAAGCCTAACCTAACCCTAACCCTAACCCTAGCCGTAACCCTAACCCTAACCCTAACCCTAGCCCTAACCCTAACCCTAACCCTAACCCTAACCTTAGCCCTAACCCTAACCCCTAACCCCTAACCGTAACGCTAACCCTAAGCCTAACCCCTAACCCCTAACCCCTAACCCTAACCATAACCCTAAACCCTAACCCTAACCCTAACCCTAACCCTAGCCCTAACCCTAGCCCTAAGTCGTACCCTAACCCTAATCCTAACCCTAACCCAACCTTAACCCTAAAACTAACCTTAGCCCTTAAAACTAACCTAATAGAAACCCTAACCCTAACTCCTAACCCTAAGCCTAACCTAACCCTAACCCTAACCCTAGCCGTAACCCTAACCCTAACCCTAACCCTAGCCCTAACCCTAACCCTAACCCTAACCCTAACCTTAGCCCTAACCCTAACCCCTAACCCCTAACCGTAACGCTAACCCTAAGCCTAACCCCTAACCCCTAACCCCTAACCCTAACCATAACCCTAAACCCTAACCCTAACCCTAACCCTAACCCTAGCCCTAACCCTAGCCCTAAGTCGTACCCTAACCCTAATCCTAACCCTAACCCAACCTTAACCCTAAAACTAACCTTAGCCCTTAAAACTAACCTAATAGAAACCCTAACCCTAACTCCTAACCCTAAGCCTAACCTAACCCTAACCCTAACCCTAGCCGTAACCCTAACCCTAACCCTAACCCTAGCCCTAACCCTAACCCTAACCCTAACCCTAACCTTAGCCCTAACCCTAACCCCTAACCCCTAACCGTAACGCTAACCCTAAGCCTAACCCCTAACCCCTAACCCCTAACCCTAACCATAACCCTAAACCCTAACCCTAACCCTAACCCTAACCCTAGCCCTAACCCTAGCCCTAAGTCGTACCCTAACCCTAATCCTAACCCTAACCCAACCTTAACCCTAAAACTAACCTTAGCCCTTAAAACTAACCTAATAGAAACCCTAACCCTAACTCCTAACCCTAAGCCTAACCTAACCCTAACCCTAACCCTAGCCGTAACCCTAACCCTAACCCTAACCCTAGCCCTAACCCTAACCCTAACCCTAACCCTAACCTTAGCCCTAACCCTAACCCCTAACCCCTAACCGTAACGCTAACCCTAAGCCTAACCCCTAACCCCTAACCCCTAACCCTAACCATAACCCTAAACCCTAACCCTAACCCTAACCCTAACCCTAGCCCTAACCCTAGCCCTAAGTCGTACCCTAACCCTAATCCTAACCCTAACCCAACCTTAACCCTAAAACTAACCTTAGCCCTTAAAACTAACCTAATAGAAACCCTAACCCTAACTCCTAACCCTAAGCCTAACCTAACCCTAACCCTAACCCTAGCCGTAACCCTAACCCTAACCCTAACCCTAGCCCTAACCCTAACCCTAACCCTAACCCTAACCTTAGCCCTAACCCTAACCCCTAACCCCTAACCGTAACGCTAACCCTAAGCCTAACCCCTAACCCCTAACCCCTAACCCTAACCATAACCCTAAACCCTAACCCTAACCCTAACCCTAACCCTAGCCCTAACCCTAGCCCTAAGTCGTACCCTAACCCTAATCCTAACCCTAACCCAACCTTAACCCTAAAACTAACCTTAGCCCTTAAAACTAACCTAATAGAAACCCTAACCCTAACTCCTAACCCTAAGCCTAACCTAACCCTAACCCTAACCCTAGCCGTAACCCTAACCCTAACCCTAACCCTAGCCCTAACCCTAACCCTAACCCTAACCCTAACCTTAGCCCTAACCCTAACCCCTAACCCCTAACCGTAACGCTAACCCTAAGCCTAACCCCTAACCCCTAACCCCTAACCCTAACCATAACCCTAAACCCTAACCCTAACCCTAACCCTAACCCTAGCCCTAACCCTAGCCCTAAGTCGTACCCTAACCCTAATCCTAACCCTAACCCAACCTTAACCCTAAAACTAACCTTAGCCCTTAAAACTAACCTAATAGAAACCCTAACCCTAACTCCTAACCCTAAGCCTAACCTAACCCTAACCCTAACCCTAGCCGTAACCCTAACCCTAACCCTAACCCTAGCCCTAACCCTAACCCTAACCCTAACCCTAACCTTAGCCCTAACCCTAACCCCTAACCCCTAACCGTAACGCTAACCCTAAGCCTAACCCCTAACCCCTAACCCCTAACCCTAACCATAACCCTAAACCCTAACCCTAACCCTAACCCTAACCCTAGCCCTAACCCTAGCCCTAAGTCGTACCCTAACCCTAATCCTAACCCTAACCCAACCTTAACCCTAAAACTAACCTTAGCCCTTAAAACTAACCTAATAGAAACCCTAACCCTAACTCCTAACCCTAAGCCTAACCTAACCCTAACCCTAACCCTAGCCGTAACCCTAACCCTAACCCTAACCCTAGCCCTAACCCTAACCCTAACCCTAACCCTAACCTTAGCCCTAACCCTAACCCCTAACCCCTAACCGTAACGCTAACCCTAAGCCTAACCCCTAACCCCTAACCCCTAACCCTAACCATAACCCTAAACCCTAACCCTAACCCTAACCCTAACCCTAGCCCTAACCCTAGCCCTAAGTCGTACCCTAACCCTAATCCTAACCCTAACCCAACCTTAACCCTAAAACTAACCTTAGCCCTTAAAACTAACCTAATAGAAACCCTAACCCTAACTCCTAACCCTAAGCCTAACCTAACCCTAACCCTAACCCTAGCCGTAACCCTAACCCTAACCCTAACCCTAGCCCTAACCCTAACCCTAACCCTAACCCTAACCTTAGCCCTAACCCTAACCCCTAACCCCTAACCGTAACGCTAACCCTAAGCCTAACCCCTAACCCCTAACCCCTAACCCTAACCATAACCCTAAACCCTAACCCTAACCCTAACCCTAACCCTAGCCCTAACCCTAGCCCTAAGTCGTACCCTAACCCTAATCCTAACCCTAACCCAACCTTAACCCTAAAACTAACCTTAGCCCTTAAAACTAACCTAATAGAAACCCTAACCCTAACTCCTAACCCTAAGCCTAACCTAACCCTAACCCTAACCCTAGCCGTAACCCTAACCCTAACCCTAACCCTAGCCCTAACCCTAACCCTAACCCTAACCCTAACCTTAGCCCTAACCCTAACCCCTAACCCCTAACCGTAACGCTAACCCTAAGCCTAACCCCTAACCCCTAACCCCTAACCCTAACCATAACCCTAAACCCTAACCCTAACCCTAACCCTAACCCTAGCCCTAACCCTAGCCCTAAGTCGTACCCTAACCCTAATCCTAACCCTAACCCAACCTTAACCCTAAAACTAACCTTAGCCCTTAAAACTAACCTAATAGAAACCCTAACCCTAACTCCTAACCCTAAGCCTAACCTAACCCTAACCCTAACCCTAGCCGTAACCCTAACCCTAACCCTAACCCTAGCCCTAACCCTAACCCTAACCCTAACCCTAACCTTAGCCCTAACCCTAACCCCTAACCCCTAACCGTAACGCTAACCCTAAGCCTAACCCCTAACCCCTAACCCCTAACCCTAACCATAACCCTAAACCCTAACCCTAACCCTAACCCTAACCCTAGCCCTAACCCTAGCCCTAAGTCGTACCCTAACCCTAATCCTAACCCTAACCCAACCTTAACCCTAAAACTAACCTTAGCCCTTAAAACTAACCTAATAGAAACCCTAACCCTAACTCCTAACCCTAAGCCTAACCTAACCCTAACCCTAACCCTAGCCGTAACCCTAACCCTAACCCTAACCCTAGCCCTAACCCTAACCCTAACCCTAACCCTAACCTTAGCCCTAACCCTAACCCCTAACCCCTAACCGTAACGCTAACCCTAAGCCTAACCCCTAACCCCTAACCCCTAACCCTAACCATAACCCTAAACCCTAACCCTAACCCTAACCCTAACCCTAGCCCTAACCCTAGCCCTAAGTCGTACCCTAACCCTAATCCTAACCCTAACCCAACCTTAACCCTAAAACTAACCTTAGCCCTTAAAACTAACCTAATAGAAACCCTAACCCTAACTCCTAACCCTAAGCCTAACCTAACCCTAACCCTAACCCTAGCCGTAACCCTAACCCTAACCCTAACCCTAGCCCTAACCCTAACCCTAACCCTAACCCTAACCTTAGCCCTAACCCTAACCCCTAACCCCTAACCGTAACGCTAACCCTAAGCCTAACCCCTAACCCCTAACCCCTAACCCTAACCATAACCCTAAACCCTAACCCTAACCCTAACCCTAACCCTAGCCCTAACCCTAGCCCTAAGTCGTACCCTAACCCTAATCCTAACCCTAACCCAACCTTAACCCTAAAACTAACCTTAGCCCTTAAAACTAACCTAATAGAAACCCTAACCCTAACTCCTAACCCTAAGCCTAACCTAACCCTAACCCTAACCCTAGCCGTAACCCTAACCCTAACCCTAACCCTAGCCCTAACCCTAACCCTAACCCTAACCCTAACCTTAGCCCTAACCCTAACCCCTAACCCCTAACCGTAACGCTAACCCTAAGCCTAACCCCTAACCCCTAACCCCTAACCCTAACCATAACCCTAAACCCTAACCCTAACCCTAACCCTAACCCTAGCCCTAACCCTAGCCCTAAGTCGTACCCTAACCCTAATCCTAACCCTAACCCAACCTTAACCCTAAAACTAACCTTAGCCCTTAAAACTAACCTAATAGAAACCCTAACCCTAACTCCTAACCCTAAGCCTAACCTAACCCTAACCCTAACCCTAGCCGTAACCCTAACCCTAACCCTAACCCTAGCCCTAACCCTAACCCTAACCCTAACCCTAACCTTAGCCCTAACCCTAACCCCTAACCCCTAACCGTAACGCTAACCCTAAGCCTAACCCCTAACCCCTAACCCCTAACCCTAACCATAACCCTAAACCCTAACCCTAACCCTAACCCTAACCCTAGCCCTAACCCTAGCCCTAAGTCGTACCCTAACCCTAATCCTAACCCTAACCCAACCTTAACCCTAAAACTAACCTTAGCCCTTAAAACTAACCTAATAGAAACCCTAACCCTAACTCCTAACCCTAAGCCTAACCTAACCCTAACCCTAACCCTAGCCGTAACCCTAACCCTAACCCTAACCCTAGCCCTAACCCTAACCCTAACCCTAACCCTAACCTTAGCCCTAACCCTAACCCCTAACCCCTAACCGTAACGCTAACCCTAAGCCTAACCCCTAACCCCTAACCCCTAACCCTAACCATAACCCTAAACCCTAACCCTAACCCTAACCCTAACCCTAGCCCTAACCCTAGCCCTAAGTCGTACCCTAACCCTAATCCTAACCCTAACCCAACCTTAACCCTAAAACTAACCTTAGCCCTTAAAACTAACCTAATAGAAACCCTAACCCTAACTCCTAACCCTAAGCCTAACCTAACCCTAACCCTAACCCTAGCCGTAACCCTAACCCTAACCCTAACCCTAGCCCTAACCCTAACCCTAACCCTAACCCTAACCTTAGCCCTAACCCTAACCCCTAACCCCTAACCGTAACGCTAACCCTAAGCCTAACCCCTAACCCCTAACCCCTAACCCTAACCATAACCCTAAACCCTAACCCTAACCCTAACCCTAACCCTAGCCCTAACCCTAGCCCTAAGTCGTACCCTAACCCTAATCCTAACCCTAACCCAACCTTAACCCTAAAACTAACCTTAGCCCTTAAAACTAACCTAATAGAAACCCTAACCCTAACTCCTAACCCTAAGCCTAACCTAACCCTAACCCTAACCCTAGCCGTAACCCTAACCCTAACCCTAACCCTAGCCCTAACCCTAACCCTAACCCTAACCCTAACCTTAGCCCTAACCCTAACCCCTAACCCCTAACCGTAACGCTAACCCTAAGCCTAACCCCTAACCCCTAACCCCTAACCCTAACCATAACCCTAAACCCTAACCCTAACCCTAACCCTAACCCTAGCCCTAACCCTAGCCCTAAGTCGTACCCTAACCCTAATCCTAACCCTAACCCAACCTTAACCCTAAAACTAACCTTAGCCCTTAAAACTAACCTAATAGAAACCCTAACCCTAACTCCTAACCCTAAGCCTAACCTAACCCTAACCCTAACCCTAGCCGTAACCCTAACCCTAACCCTAACCCTAGCCCTAACCCTAACCCTAACCCTAACCCTAACCTTAGCCCTAACCCTAACCCCTAACCCCTAACCGTAACGCTAACCCTAAGCCTAACCCCTAACCCCTAACCCCTAACCCTAACCATAACCCTAAACCCTAACCCTAACCCTAACCCTAACCCTAGCCCTAACCCTAGCCCTAAGTCGTACCCTAACCCTAATCCTAACCCTAACCCAACCTTAACCCTAAAACTAACCTTAGCCCTTAAAACTAACCTAATAGAAACCCTAACCCTAACTCCTAACCCTAAGCCTAACCTAACCCTAACCCTAACCCTAGCCGTAACCCTAACCCTAACCCTAACCCTAGCCCTAACCCTAACCCTAACCCTAACCCTAACCTTAGCCCTAACCCTAACCCCTAACCCCTAACCGTAACGCTAACCCTAAGCCTAACCCCTAACCCCTAACCCCTAACCCTAACCATAACCCTAAACCCTAACCCTAACCCTAACCCTAACCCTAGCCCTAACCCTAGCCCTAAGTCGTACCCTAACCCTAATCCTAACCCTAACCCAACCTTAACCCTAAAACTAACCTTAGCCCTTAAAACTAACCTAATAGAAACCCTAACCCTAACTCCTAACCCTAAGCCTAACCTAACCCTAACCCTAACCCTAGCCGTAACCCTAACCCTAACCCTAACCCTAGCCCTAACCCTAACCCTAACCCTAACCCTAACCTTAGCCCTAACCCTAACCCCTAACCCCTAACCGTAACGCTAACCCTAAGCCTAACCCCTAACCCCTAACCCCTAACCCTAACCATAACCCTAAACCCTAACCCTAACCCTAACCCTAACCCTAGCCCTAACCCTAGCCCTAAGTCGTACCCTAACCCTAATCCTAACCCTAACCCAACCTTAACCCTAAAACTAACCTTAGCCCTTAAAACTAACCTAATAGAAACCCTAACCCTAACTCCTAACCCTAAGCCTAACCTAACCCTAACCCTAACCCTAGCCGTAACCCTAACCCTAACCCTAACCCTAGCCCTAACCCTAACCCTAACCCTAACCCTAACCTTAGCCCTAACCCTAACCCCTAACCCCTAACCGTAACGCTAACCCTAAGCCTAACCCCTAACCCCTAACCCCTAACCCTAACCATAACCCTAAACCCTAACCCTAACCCTAACCCTAACCCTAGCCCTAACCCTAGCCCTAAGTCGTACCCTAACCCTAATCCTAACCCTAACCCAACCTTAACCCTAAAACTAACCTTAGCCCTTAAAACTAACCTAATAGAAACCCTAACCCTAACTCCTAACCCTAAGCCTAACCTAACCCTAACCCTAACCCTAGCCGTAACCCTAACCCTAACCCTAACCCTAGCCCTAACCCTAACCCTAACCCTAACCCTAACCTTAGCCCTAACCCTAACCCCTAACCCCTAACCGTAACGCTAACCCTAAGCCTAACCCCTAACCCCTAACCCCTAACCCTAACCATAACCCTAAACCCTAACCCTAACCCTAACCCTAACCCTAGCCCTAACCCTAGCCCTAAGTCGTACCCTAACCCTAATCCTAACCCTAACCCAACCTTAACCCTAAAACTAACCTTAGCCCTTAAAACTAACCTAATAGAAACCCTAACCCTAACTCCTAACCCTAAGCCTAACCTAACCCTAACCCTAACCCTAGCCGTAACCCTAACCCTAACCCTAACCCTAGCCCTAACCCTAACCCTAACCCTAACCCTAACCTTAGCCCTAACCCTAACCCCTAACCCCTAACCGTAACGCTAACCCTAAGCCTAACCCCTAACCCCTAACCCCTAACCCTAACCATAACCCTAAACCCTAACCCTAACCCTAACCCTAACCCTAGCCCTAACCCTAGCCCTAAGTCGTACCCTAACCCTAATCCTAACCCTAACCCAACCTTAACCCTAAAACTAACCTTAGCCCTTAAAACTAACCTAATAGAAACCCTAACCCTAACTCCTAACCCTAAGCCTAACCTAACCCTAACCCTAACCCTAGCCGTAACCCTAACCCTAACCCTAACCCTAGCCCTAACCCTAACCCTAACCCTAACCCTAACCTTAGCCCTAACCCTAACCCCTAACCCCTAACCGTAACGCTAACCCTAAGCCTAACCCCTAACCCCTAACCCCTAACCCTAACCATAACCCTAAACCCTAACCCTAACCCTAACCCTAACCCTAGCCCTAACCCTAGCCCTAAGTCGTACCCTAACCCTAATCCTAACCCTAACCCAACCTTAACCCTAAAACTAACCTTAGCCCTTAAAACTAACCTAATAGAAACCCTAACCCTAACTCCTAACCCTAAGCCTAACCTAACCCTAACCCTAACCCTAGCCGTAACCCTAACCCTAACCCTAACCCTAGCCCTAACCCTAACCCTAACCCTAACCCTAACCTTAGCCCTAACCCTAACCCCTAACCCCTAACCGTAACGCTAACCCTAAGCCTAACCCCTAACCCCTAACCCCTAACCCTAACCATAACCCTAAACCCTAACCCTAACCCTAACCCTAACCCTAGCCCTAACCCTAGCCCTAAGTCGTACCCTAACCCTAATCCTAACCCTAACCCAACCTTAACCCTAAAACTAACCTTAGCCCTTAAAACTAACCTAATAGAAACCCTAACCCTAACTCCTAACCCTAAGCCTAACCTAACCCTAACCCTAACCCTAGCCGTAACCCTAACCCTAACCCTAACCCTAGCCCTAACCCTAACCCTAACCCTAACCCTAACCTTAGCCCTAACCCTAACCCCTAACCCCTAACCGTAACGCTAACCCTAAGCCTAACCCCTAACCCCTAACCCCTAACCCTAACCATAACCCTAAACCCTAACCCTAACCCTAACCCTAACCCTAGCCCTAACCCTAGCCCTAAGTCGTACCCTAACCCTAATCCTAACCCTAACCCAACCTTAACCCTAAAACTAACCTTAGCCCTTAAAACTAACCTAATAGAAACCCTAACCCTAACTCCTAACCCTAAGCCTAACCTAACCCTAACCCTAACCCTAGCCGTAACCCTAACCCTAACCCTAACCCTAGCCCTAACCCTAACCCTAACCCTAACCCTAACCTTAGCCCTAACCCTAACCCCTAACCCCTAACCGTAACGCTAACCCTAAGCCTAACCCCTAACCCCTAACCCCTAACCCTAACCATAACCCTAAACCCTAACCCTAACCCTAACCCTAACCCTAGCCCTAACCCTAGCCCTAAGTCGTACCCTAACCCTAATCCTAACCCTAACCCAACCTTAACCCTAAAACTAACCTTAGCCCTTAAAACTAACCTAATAGAAACCCTAACCCTAACTCCTAACCCTAAGCCTAACCTAACCCTAACCCTAACCCTAGCCGTAACCCTAACCCTAACCCTAACCCTAGCCCTAACCCTAACCCTAACCCTAACCCTAACCTTAGCCCTAACCCTAACCCCTAACCCCTAACCGTAACGCTAACCCTAAGCCTAACCCCTAACCCCTAACCCCTAACCCTAACCATAACCCTAAACCCTAACCCTAACCCTAACCCTAACCCTAGCCCTAACCCTAGCCCTAAGTCGTACCCTAACCCTAATCCTAACCCTAACCCAACCTTAACCCTAAAACTAACCTTAGCCCTTAAAACTAACCTAATAGAAACCCTAACCCTAACTCCTAACCCTAAGCCTAACCTAACCCTAACCCTAACCCTAGCCGTAACCCTAACCCTAACCCTAACCCTAGCCCTAACCCTAACCCTAACCCTAACCCTAACCTTAGCCCTAACCCTAACCCCTAACCCCTAACCGTAACGCTAACCCTAAGCCTAACCCCTAACCCCTAACCCCTAACCCTAACCATAACCCTAAACCCTAACCCTAACCCTAACCCTAACCCTAGCCCTAACCCTAGCCCTAAGTCGTACCCTAACCCTAATCCTAACCCTAACCCAACCTTAACCCTAAAACTAACCTTAGCCCTTAAAACTAACCTAATAGAAACCCTAACCCTAACTCCTAACCCTAAGCCTAACCTAACCCTAACCCTAACCCTAGCCGTAACCCTAACCCTAACCCTAACCCTAGCCCTAACCCTAACCCTAACCCTAACCCTAACCTTAGCCCTAACCCTAACCCCTAACCCCTAACCGTAACGCTAACCCTAAGCCTAACCCCTAACCCCTAACCCCTAACCCTAACCATAACCCTAAACCCTAACCCTAACCCTAACCCTAACCCTAGCCCTAACCCTAGCCCTAAGTCGTACCCTAACCCTAATCCTAACCCTAACCCAACCTTAACCCTAAAACTAACCTTAGCCCTTAAAACTAACCTAATAGAAACCCTAACCCTAACTCCTAACCCTAAGCCTAACCTAACCCTAACCCTAACCCTAGCCGTAACCCTAACCCTAACCCTAACCCTAGCCCTAACCCTAACCCTAACCCTAACCCTAACCTTAGCCCTAACCCTAACCCCTAACCCCTAACCGTAACGCTAACCCTAAGCCTAACCCCTAACCCCTAACCCCTAACCCTAACCATAACCCTAAACCCTAACCCTAACCCTAACCCTAACCCTAGCCCTAACCCTAGCCCTAAGTCGTACCCTAACCCTAATCCTAACCCTAACCCAACCTTAACCCTAAAACTAACCTTAGCCCTTAAAACTAACCTAATAGAAACCCTAACCCTAACTCCTAACCCTAAGCCTAACCTAACCCTAACCCTAACCCTAGCCGTAACCCTAACCCTAACCCTAACCCTAGCCCTAACCCTAACCCTAACCCTAACCCTAACCTTAGCCCTAACCCTAACCCCTAACCCCTAACCGTAACGCTAACCCTAAGCCTAACCCCTAACCCCTAACCCCTAACCCTAACCATAACCCTAAACCCTAACCCTAACCCTAACCCTAACCCTAGCCCTAACCCTAGCCCTAAGTCGTACCCTAACCCTAATCCTAACCCTAACCCAACCTTAACCCTAAAACTAACCTTAGCCCTTAAAACTAACCTAATAGAAACCCTAACCCTAACTCCTAACCCTAAGCCTAACCTAACCCTAACCCTAACCCTAGCCGTAACCCTAACCCTAACCCTAACCCTAGCCCTAACCCTAACCCTAACCCTAACCCTAACCTTAGCCCTAACCCTAACCCCTAACCCCTAACCGTAACGCTAACCCTAAGCCTAACCCCTAACCCCTAACCCCTAACCCTAACCATAACCCTAAACCCTAACCCTAACCCTAACCCTAACCCTAGCCCTAACCCTAGCCCTAAGTCGTACCCTAACCCTAATCCTAACCCTAACCCAACCTTAACCCTAAAACTAACCTTAGCCCTTAAAACTAACCTAATAGAAACCCTAACCCTAACTCCTAACCCTAAGCCTAACCTAACCCTAACCCTAACCCTAGCCGTAACCCTAACCCTAACCCTAACCCTAGCCCTAACCCTAACCCTAACCCTAACCCTAACCTTAGCCCTAACCCTAACCCCTAACCCCTAACCGTAACGCTAACCCTAAGCCTAACCCCTAACCCCTAACCCCTAACCCTAACCATAACCCTAAACCCTAACCCTAACCCTAACCCTAACCCTAGCCCTAACCCTAGCCCTAAGTCGTACCCTAACCCTAATCCTAACCCTAACCCAACCTTAACCCTAAAACTAACCTTAGCCCTTAAAACTAACCTAATAGAAACCCTAACCCTAACTCCTAACCCTAAGCCTAACCTAACCCTAACCCTAACCCTAGCCGTAACCCTAACCCTAACCCTAACCCTAGCCCTAACCCTAACCCTAACCCTAACCCTAACCTTAGCCCTAACCCTAACCCCTAACCCCTAACCGTAACGCTAACCCTAAGCCTAACCCCTAACCCCTAACCCCTAACCCTAACCATAACCCTAAACCCTAACCCTAACCCTAACCCTAACCCTAGCCCTAACCCTAGCCCTAAGTCGTACCCTAACCCTAATCCTAACCCTAACCCAACCTTAACCCTAAAACTAACCTTAGCCCTTAAAACTAACCTAATAGAAACCCTAACCCTAACTCCTAACCCTAAGCCTAACCTAACCCTAACCCTAACCCTAGCCGTAACCCTAACCCTAACCCTAACCCTAGCCCTAACCCTAACCCTAACCCTAACCCTAACCTTAGCCCTAACCCTAACCCCTAACCCCTAACCGTAACGCTAACCCTAAGCCTAACCCCTAACCCCTAACCCCTAACCCTAACCATAACCCTAAACCCTAACCCTAACCCTAACCCTAACCCTAGCCCTAACCCTAGCCCTAAGTCGTACCCTAACCCTAATCCTAACCCTAACCCAACCTTAACCCTAAAACTAACCTTAGCCCTTAAAACTAACCTAATAGAAACCCTAACCCTAACTCCTAACCCTAAGCCTAACCTAACCCTAACCCTAACCCTAGCCGTAACCCTAACCCTAACCCTAACCCTAGCCCTAACCCTAACCCTAACCCTAACCCTAACCTTAGCCCTAACCCTAACCCCTAACCCCTAACCGTAACGCTAACCCTAAGCCTAACCCCTAACCCCTAACCCCTAACCCTAACCATAACCCTAAACCCTAACCCTAACCCTAACCCTAACCCTAGCCCTAACCCTAGCCCTAAGTCGTACCCTAACCCTAATCCTAACCCTAACCCAACCTTAACCCTAAAACTAACCTTAGCCCTTAAAACTAACCTAATAGAAACCCTAACCCTAACTCCTAACCCTAAGCCTAACCTAACCCTAACCCTAACCCTAGCCGTAACCCTAACCCTAACCCTAACCCTAGCCCTAACCCTAACCCTAACCCTAACCCTAACCTTAGCCCTAACCCTAACCCCTAACCCCTAACCGTAACGCTAACCCTAAGCCTAACCCCTAACCCCTAACCCCTAACCCTAACCATAACCCTAAACCCTAACCCTAACCCTAACCCTAACCCTAGCCCTAACCCTAGCCCTAAGTCGTACCCTAACCCTAATCCTAACCCTAACCCAACCTTAACCCTAAAACTAACCTTAGCCCTTAAAACTAACCTAATAGAAACCCTAACCCTAACTCCTAACCCTAAGCCTAACCTAACCCTAACCCTAACCCTAGCCGTAACCCTAACCCTAACCCTAACCCTAGCCCTAACCCTAACCCTAACCCTAACCCTAACCTTAGCCCTAACCCTAACCCCTAACCCCTAACCGTAACGCTAACCCTAAGCCTAACCCCTAACCCCTAACCCCTAACCCTAACCATAACCCTAAACCCTAACCCTAACCCTAACCCTAACCCTAGCCCTAACCCTAGCCCTAAGTCGTACCCTAACCCTAATCCTAACCCTAACCCAACCTTAACCCTAAAACTAACCTTAGCCCTTAAAACTAACCTAATAGAAACCCTAACCCTAACTCCTAACCCTAAGCCTAACCTAACCCTAACCCTAACCCTAGCCGTAACCCTAACCCTAACCCTAACCCTAGCCCTAACCCTAACCCTAACCCTAACCCTAACCTTAGCCCTAACCCTAACCCCTAACCCCTAACCGTAACGCTAACCCTAAGCCTAACCCCTAACCCCTAACCCCTAACCCTAACCATAACCCTAAACCCTAACCCTAACCCTAACCCTAACCCTAGCCCTAACCCTAGCCCTAAGTCGTACCCTAACCCTAATCCTAACCCTAACCCAACCTTAACCCTAAAACTAACCTTAGCCCTTAAAACTAACCTAATAGAAACCCTAACCCTAACTCCTAACCCTAAGCCTAACCTAACCCTAACCCTAACCCTAGCCGTAACCCTAACCCTAACCCTAACCCTAGCCCTAACCCTAACCCTAACCCTAACCCTAACCTTAGCCCTAACCCTAACCCCTAACCCCTAACCGTAACGCTAACCCTAAGCCTAACCCCTAACCCCTAACCCCTAACCCTAACCATAACCCTAAACCCTAACCCTAACCCTAACCCTAACCCTAGCCCTAACCCTAGCCCTAAGTCGTACCCTAACCCTAATCCTAACCCTAACCCAACCTTAACCCTAAAACTAACCTTAGCCCTTAAAACTAACCTAATAGAAACCCTAACCCTAACTCCTAACCCTAAGCCTAACCTAACCCTAACCCTAACCCTAGCCGTAACCCTAACCCTAACCCTAACCCTAGCCCTAACCCTAACCCTAACCCTAACCCTAACCTTAGCCCTAACCCTAACCCCTAACCCCTAACCGTAACGCTAACCCTAAGCCTAACCCCTAACCCCTAACCCCTAACCCTAACCATAACCCTAAACCCTAACCCTAACCCTAACCCTAACCCTAGCCCTAACCCTAGCCCTAAGTCGTACCCTAACCCTAACCCAACCTTAACCCTAAAACTAACCTTAGCCCTTAAAACTAACCTAATAGAAACCCTAACCCTAACTCCTAACCCTAAGCCTAACCTAACCCTAACCCTAACCCTAGCCGTAACCCTAACCCTAACCCTAACCCTAGCCCTAACCCTAACCCTAACCCTAACCCTAACCTTAGCCCTAACCCTAACCCCTAACCCCTAACCGTAACGCTAACCCTAAGCCTAACCCCTAACCCCTAACCCCTAACCCTAACCATAACCCTAAACCCTAACCCTAACCCTAACCCTAACCCTAGCCCTAACCCTAGCCCTAAGTCGTACCCTAACCCTAATCCTAACCCTAACCCAACCTTAACCCTAAAACTAACCTTAGCCCTTAAAACTAACCTAATAGAAACCCTAACCCTAACTCCTAACCCTAAGCCTAACCTAACCCTAACCCTAACCCTAGCCGTAACCCTAACCCTAACCCTAACCCTAGCCCTAACCCTAACCCTAACCCTAACCCTAACCTTAGCCCTAACCCTAACCCCTAACCCCTAACCGTAACGCTAACCCTAAGCCTAACCCCTAACCCCTAACCCCTAACCCTAACCATAACCCTAAACCCTAACCCTAACCCTAACCCTAACCCTAGCCCTAACCCTAGCCCTAAGTCGTACCCTAACCCTAATCCTAACCCTAACCCAACCTTAACCCTAAAACTAACCTTAGCCCTTAAAACTAACCTAATAGAAACCCTAACCCTAACTCCTAACCCTAAGCCTAACCTAACCCTAACCCTAACCCTAGCCGTAACCCTAACCCTAACCCTAACCCTAGCCCTAACCCTAACCCTAACCCTAACCCTAACCTTAGCCCTAACCCTAACCCCTAACCCCTAACCGTAACGCTAACCCTAAGCCTAACCCCTAACCCCTAACCCCTAACCCTAACCATAACCCTAAACCCTAACCCTAACCCTAACCCTAACCCTAGCCCTAACCCTAGCCCTAAGTCGTACCCTAACCCTAATCCTAACCCTAACCCAACCTTAACCCTAAAACTAACCTTAGCCCTTAAAACTAACCTAATAGAAACCCTAACCCTAACTCCTAACCCTAAGCCTAACCTAACCCTAACCCTAACCCTAGCCGTAACCCTAACCCTAACCCTAACCCTAGCCCTAACCCTAACCCTAACCCTAACCCTAACCTTAGCCCTAACCCTAACCCCTAACCCCTAACCGTAACGCTAACCCTAAGCCTAACCCCTAACCCCTAACCCCTAACCCTAACCATAACCCTAAACCCTAACCCTAACCCTAACCCTAACCCTAGCCCTAACCCTAGCCCTAAGTCGTACCCTAACCCTAATCCTAACCCTAACCCAACCTTAACCCTAAAACTAACCTTAGCCCTTAAAACTAACCTAATAGAAACCCTAACCCTAACTCCTAACCCTAAGCCTAACCTAACCCTAACCCTAACCCTAGCCGTAACCCTAACCCTAACCCTAACCCTAGCCCTAACCCTAACCCTAACCCTAACCCTAACCTTAGCCCTAACCCTAACCCCTAACCCCTAACCGTAACGCTAACCCTAAGCCTAACCCCTAACCCCTAACCCCTAACCCTAACCATAACCCTAAACCCTAACCCTAACCCTAACCCTAACCCTAGCCCTAACCCTAGCCCTAAGTCGTACCCTAACCCTAATCCTAACCCTAACCCAACCTTAACCCTAAAACTAACCTTAGCCCTTAAAACTAACCTAATAGAAACCCTAACCCTAACTCCTAACCCTAAGCCTAACCTAACCCTAACCCTAACCCTAGCCGTAACCCTAACCCTAACCCTAACCCTAGCCCTAACCCTAACCCTAACCCTAACCCTAACCTTAGCCCTAACCCTAACCCCTAACCCCTAACCGTAACGCTAACCCTAAGCCTAACCCCTAACCCCTAACCCCTAACCCTAACCATAACCCTAAACCCTAACCCTAACCCTAACCCTAACCCTAGCCCTAACCCTAGCCCTAAGTCGTACCCTAACCCTAATCCTAACCCTAACCCAACCTTAACCCTAAAACTAACCTTAGCCCTTAAAACTAACCTAATAGAAACCCTAACCCTAACTCCTAACCCTAAGCCTAACCTAACCCTAACCCTAACCCTAGCCGTAACCCTAACCCTAACCCTAACCCTAGCCCTAACCCTAACCCTAACCCTAACCCTAACCTTAGCCCTAACCCTAACCCCTAACCCCTAACCGTAACGCTAACCCTAAGCCTAACCCCTAACCCCTAACCCCTAACCCTAACCATAACCCTAAACCCTAACCCTAACCCTAACCCTAACCCTAGCCCTAACCCTAGCCCTAAGTCGTACCCTAACCCTAATCCTAACCCTAACCCAACCTTAACCCTAAAACTAACCTTAGCCCTTAAAACTAACCTAATAGAAACCCTAACCCTAACTCCTAACCCTAAGCCTAACCTAACCCTAACCCTAACCCTAGCCGTAACCCTAACCCTAACCCTAACCCTAGCCCTAACCCTAACCCTAACCCTAACCCTAACCTTAGCCCTAACCCTAACCCCTAACCCCTAACCGTAACGCTAACCCTAAGCCTAACCCCTAACCCCTAACCCCTAACCCTAACCATAACCCTAAACCCTAACCCTAACCCTAACCCTAACCCTAGCCCTAACCCTAGCCCTAAGTCGTACCCTAACCCTAATCCTAACCCTAACCCAACCTTAACCCTAAAACTAACCTTAGCCCTTAAAACTAACCTAATAGAAACCCTAACCCTAACTCCTAACCCTAAGCCTAACCTAACCCTAACCCTAACCCTAGCCGTAACCCTAACCCTAACCCTAACCCTAGCCCTAACCCTAACCCTAACCCTAACCCTAACCTTAGCCCTAACCCTAACCCCTAACCCCTAACCGTAACGCTAACCCTAAGCCTAACCCCTAACCCCTAACCCCTAACCCTAACCATAACCCTAAACCCTAACCCTAACCCTAACCCTAACCCTAGCCCTAACCCTAGCCCTAAGTCGTACCCTAACCCTAATCCTAACCCTAACCCAACCTTAACCCTAAAACTAACCTTAGCCCTTAAAACTAACCTAATAGAAACCCTAACCCTAACTCCTAACCCTAAGCCTAACCTAACCCTAACCCTAACCCTAGCCGTAACCCTAACCCTAACCCTAACCCTAGCCCTAACCCTAACCCTAACCCTAACCCTAACCTTAGCCCTAACCCTAACCCCTAACCCCTAACCGTAACGCTAACCCTAAGCCTAACCCCTAACCCCTAACCCCTAACCCTAACCATAACCCTAAACCCTAACCCTAACCCTAACCCTAACCCTAGCCCTAACCCTAGCCCTAAGTCGTACCCTAACCCTAATCCTAACCCTAACCCAACCTTAACCCTAAAACTAACCTTAGCCCTTAAAACTAACCTAATAGAAACCCTAACCCTAACTCCTAACCCTAAGCCTAACCTAACCCTAACCCTAACCCTAGCCGTAACCCTAACCCTAACCCTAACCCTAGCCCTAACCCTAACCCTAACCCTAACCCTAACCTTAGCCCTAACCCTAACCCCTAACCCCTAACCGTAACGCTAACCCTAAGCCTAACCCCTAACCCCTAACCCCTAACCCTAACCATAACCCTAAACCCTAACCCTAACCCTAACCCTAACCCTAGCCCTAACCCTAGCCCTAAGTCGTACCCTAACCCTAATCCTAACCCTAACCCAACCTTAACCCTAAAACTAACCTTAGCCCTTAAAACTAACCTAATAGAAACCCTAACCCTAACTCCTAACCCTAAGCCTAACCTAACCCTAACCCTAACCCTAGCCGTAACCCTAACCCTAACCCTAACCCTAGCCCTAACCCTAACCCTAACCCTAACCCTAACCTTAGCCCTAACCCTAACCCCTAACCCCTAACCGTAACGCTAACCCTAAGCCTAACCCCTAACCCCTAACCCCTAACCCTAACCATAACCCTAAACCCTAACCCTAACCCTAACCCTAACCCTAGCCCTAACCCTAGCCCTAAGTCGTACCCTAACCCTAATCCTAACCCTAACCCAACCTTAACCCTAAAACTAACCTTAGCCCTTAAAACTAACCTAATAGAAACCCTAACCCTAACTCCTAACCCTAAGCCTAACCTAACCCTAACCCTAACCCTAGCCGTAACCCTAACCCTAACCCTAACCCTAGCCCTAACCCTAACCCTAACCCTAACCCTAACCTTAGCCCTAACCCTAACCCCTAACCCCTAACCGTAACGCTAACCCTAAGCCTAACCCCTAACCCCTAACCCCTAACCCTAACCATAACCCTAAACCCTAACCCTAACCCTAACCCTAACCCTAGCCCTAACCCTAGCCCTAAGTCGTACCCTAACCCTAATCCTAACCCTAACCCAACCTTAACCCTAAAACTAACCTTAGCCCTTAAAACTAACCTAATAGAAACCCTAACCCTAACTCCTAACCCTAAGCCTAACCTAACCCTAACCCTAACCCTAGCCGTAACCCTAACCCTAACCCTAACCCTAGCCCTAACCCTAACCCTAACCCTAACCCTAACCTTAGCCCTAACCCTAACCCCTAACCCCTAACCGTAACGCTAACCCTAAGCCTAACCCCTAACCCCTAACCCCTAACCCTAACCATAACCCTAAACCCTAACCCTAACCCTAACCCTAACCCTAGCCCTAACCCTAGCCCTAAGTCGTACCCTAACCCTAATCCTAACCCTAACCCAACCTTAACCCTAAAACTAACCTTAGCCCTTAAAACTAACCTAATAGAAACCCTAACCCTAACTCCTAACCCTAAGCCTAACCTAACCCTAACCCTAACCCTAGCCGTAACCCTAACCCTAACCCTAACCCTAGCCCTAACCCTAACCCTAACCCTAACCCTAACCTTAGCCCTAACCCTAACCCCTAACCCCTAACCGTAACGCTAACCCTAAGCCTAACCCCTAACCCCTAACCCCTAACCCTAACCATAACCCTAAACCCTAACCCTAACCCTAACCCTAACCCTAGCCCTAACCCTAGCCCTAAGTCGTACCCTAACCCTAATCCTAACCCTAACCCAACCTTAACCCTAAAACTAACCTTAGCCCTTAAAACTAACCTAATAGAAACCCTAACCCTAACTCCTAACCCTAAGCCTAACCTAACCCTAACCCTAACCCTAGCCGTAACCCTAACCCTAACCCTAACCCTAGCCCTAACCCTAACCCTAACCCTAACCCTAACCTTAGCCCTAACCCTAACCCCTAACCCCTAACCGTAACGCTAACCCTAAGCCTAACCCCTAACCCCTAACCCCTAACCCTAACCATAACCCTAAACCCTAACCCTAACCCTAACCCTAACCCTAGCCCTAACCCTAGCCCTAAGTCGTACCCTAACCCTAATCCTAACCCTAACCCAACCTTAACCCTAAAACTAACCTTAGCCCTTAAAACTAACCTAATAGAAACCCTAACCCTAACTCCTAACCCTAAGCCTAACCTAACCCTAACCCTAACCCTAGCCGTAACCCTAACCCTAACCCTAACCCTAGCCCTAACCCTAACCCTAACCCTAACCCTAACCTTAGCCCTAACCCTAACCCCTAACCCCTAACCGTAACGCTAACCCTAAGCCTAACCCCTAACCCCTAACCCCTAACCCTAACCATAACCCTAAACCCTAACCCTAACCCTAACCCTAACCCTAGCCCTAACCCTAGCCCTAAGTCGTACCCTAACCCTAATCCTAACCCTAACCCAACCTTAACCCTAAAACTAACCTTAGCCCTTAAAACTAACCTAATAGAAACCCTAACCCTAACTCCTAACCCTAAGCCTAACCTAACCCTAACCCTAACCCTAGCCGTAACCCTAACCCTAACCCTAACCCTAGCCCTAACCCTAACCCTAACCCTAACCCTAACCTTAGCCCTAACCCTAACCCCTAACCCCTAACCGTAACGCTAACCCTAAGCCTAACCCCTAACCCCTAACCCCTAACCCTAACCATAACCCTAAACCCTAACCCTAACCCTAACCCTAACCCTAGCCCTAACCCTAGCCCTAAGTCGTACCCTAACCCTAATCCTAACCCTAACCCAACCTTAACCCTAAAACTAACCTTAGCCCTTAAAACTAACCTAATAGAAACCCTAACCCTAACTCCTAACCCTAAGCCTAACCTAACCCTAACCCTAACCCTAGCCGTAACCCTAACCCTAACCCTAACCCTAGCCCTAACCCTAACCCTAACCCTAACCCTAACCTTAGCCCTAACCCTAACCCCTAACCCCTAACCGTAACGCTAACCCTAAGCCTAACCCCTAACCCCTAACCCCTAACCCTAACCATAACCCTAAACCCTAACCCTAACCCTAACCCTAACCCTAGCCCTAACCCTAGCCCTAAGTCGTACCCTAACCCTAATCCTAACCCTAACCCAACCTTAACCCTAAAACTAACCTTAGCCCTTAAAACTAACCTAATAGAAACCCTAACCCTAACTCCTAACCCTAAGCCTAACCTAACCCTAACCCTAACCCTAGCCGTAACCCTAACCCTAACCCTAACCCTAGCCCTAACCCTAACCCTAACCCTAACCCTAACCTTAGCCCTAACCCTAACCCCTAACCCCTAACCGTAACGCTAACCCTAAGCCTAACCCCTAACCCCTAACCCCTAACCCTAACCATAACCCTAAACCCTAACCCTAACCCTAACCCTAACCCTAGCCCTAACCCTAGCCCTAAGTCGTACCCTAACCCTAATCCTAACCCTAACCCAACCTTAACCCTAAAACTAACCTTAGCCCTTAAAACTAACCTAATAGAAACCCTAACCCTAACTCCTAACCCTAAGCCTAACCTAACCCTAACCCTAACCCTAGCCGTAACCCTAACCCTAACCCTAACCCTAGCCCTAACCCTAACCCTAACCCTAACCCTAACCTTAGCCCTAACCCTAACCCCTAACCCCTAACCGTAACGCTAACCCTAAGCCTAACCCCTAACCCCTAACCCCTAACCCTAACCATAACCCTAAACCCTAACCCTAACCCTAACCCTAACCCTAGCCCTAACCCTAGCCCTAAGTCGTACCCTAACCCTAATCCTAACCCTAACCCAACCTTAACCCTAAAACTAACCTTAGCCCTTAAAACTAACCTAATAGAAACCCTAACCCTAACTCCTAACCCTAAGCCTAACCTAACCCTAACCCTAACCCTAGCCGTAACCCTAACCCTAACCCTAACCCTAGCCCTAACCCTAACCCTAACCCTAACCCTAACCTTAGCCCTAACCCTAACCCCTAACCCCTAACCGTAACGCTAACCCTAAGCCTAACCCCTAACCCCTAACCCCTAACCCTAACCATAACCCTAAACCCTAACCCTAACCCTAACCCTAACCCTAGCCCTAACCCTAGCCCTAAGTCGTACCCTAACCCTAATCCTAACCCTAACCCAACCTTAACCCTAAAACTAACCTTAGCCCTTAAAACTAACCTAATAGAAACCCTAACCCTAACTCCTAACCCTAAGCCTAACCTAACCCTAACCCTAACCCTAGCCGTAACCCTAACCCTAACCCTAACCCTAGCCCTAACCCTAACCCTAACCCTAACCCTAACCTTAGCCCTAACCCTAACCCCTAACCCCTAACCGTAACGCTAACCCTAAGCCTAACCCCTAACCCCTAACCCCTAACCCTAACCATAACCCTAAACCCTAACCCTAACCCTAACCCTAACCCTAGCCCTAACCCTAGCCCTAAGTCGTACCCTAACCCTAATCCTAACCCTAACCCAACCTTAACCCTAAAACTAACCTTAGCCCTTAAAACTAACCTAATAGAAACCCTAACCCTAACTCCTAACCCTAAGCCTAACCTAACCCTAACCCTAACCCTAGCCGTAACCCTAACCCTAACCCTAACCCTAGCCCTAACCCTAACCCTAACCCTAACCCTAACCTTAGCCCTAACCCTAACCCCTAACCCCTAACCGTAACGCTAACCCTAAGCCTAACCCCTAACCCCTAACCCCTAACCCTAACCATAACCCTAAACCCTAACCCTAACCCTAACCCTAACCCTAGCCCTAACCCTAGCCCTAAGTCGTACCCTAACCCTAATCCTAACCCTAACCCAACCTTAACCCTAAAACTAACCTTAGCCCTTAAAACTAACCTAATAGAAACCCTAACCCTAACTCCTAACCCTAAGCCTAACCTAACCCTAACCCTAACCCTAGCCGTAACCCTAACCCTAACCCTAACCCTAGCCCTAACCCTAACCCTAACCCTAACCCTAACCTTAGCCCTAACCCTAACCCCTAACCCCTAACCGTAACGCTAACCCTAAGCCTAACCCCTAACCCCTAACCCCTAACCCTAACCATAACCCTAAACCCTAACCCTAACCCTAACCCTAACCCTAGCCCTAACCCTAGCCCTAAGTCGTACCCTAACCCTAATCCTAACCCTAACCCAACCTTAACCCTAAAACTAACCTTAGCCCTTAAAACTAACCTAATAGAAACCCTAACCCTAACTCCTAACCCTAAGCCTAACCTAACCCTAACCCTAACCCTAGCCGTAACCCTAACCCTAACCCTAACCCTAGCCCTAACCCTAACCCTAACCCTAACCCTAACCTTAGCCCTAACCCTAACCCCTAACCCCTAACCGTAACGCTAACCCTAAGCCTAACCCCTAACCCCTAACCCCTAACCCTAACCATAACCCTAAACCCTAACCCTAACCCTAACCCTAACCCTAGCCCTAACCCTAGCCCTAAGTCGTACCCTAACCCTAATCCTAACCCTAACCCAACCTTAACCCTAAAACTAACCTTAGCCCTTAAAACTAACCTAATAGAAACCCTAACCCTAACTCCTAACCCTAAGCCTAACCTAACCCTAACCCTAACCCTAGCCGTAACCCTAACCCTAACCCTAACCCTAGCCCTAACCCTAACCCTAACCCTAACCCTAACCTTAGCCCTAACCCTAACCCCTAACCCCTAACCGTAACGCTAACCCTAAGCCTAACCCCTAACCCTAGCCCTAACCCTAGCCCTAAGTCGTACCCTAACCCTAATCCTAACCCTAACCCAACCTTAACCCTAAAACTAACCTTAGCCCTTAAAACTAACCTAATAGAAACCCTAACCCTAACTCCTAACCCTAAGCCTAACCTAACCCTAACCCTAACCCTAGCCGTAACCCTAACCCTAACCCTAACCCTAGCCCTAACCCTAACCCTAATAACCCTAGCCGTAACCCTAACCCTAACCCTAACCCTAGCCCTAACCCTAACCCTAACCCTAACCCTAACCTTAGCCCTAACCCTAACCCCTAACCCCTAACCGTAACGCTAACCCTAAGCCTAACCCCTAACCCCTAACCCCTAACCCTAACCATAACCCTAAACCCTAACCCTAACCCTAACCCTAACCCTAGCCCTAACCCTAGCCCTAAGTCGTACCCTAACCCTAATCCTAACCCTAACCCAACCTTAACCCTAAAACTAACCTTAGCCCTTAAAACTAACCTAATAGAAACCCTAACCCTAACTCCTAACCCTAAGCCTAACCTAACCCTAACCCTAACCCTAGCCGTAACCCTAACCCTAACCCTAACCCTAGCCCTAACCCTAACCCTAACCCTAACCCTAACCTTAGCCCTAACCCTAACCCCTAACCCCTAACCGTAACGCTAACCCTAAGCCTAACCCCTAACCCCTAACCCCTAACCCTAACCATAACCCTAAACCCTAACCCTAACCCTAACCCTAACCCTAGCCCTAACCCTAGCCCTAAGTCGTACCCTAACCCTAATCCTAACCCTAACCCAACCTTAACCCTAAAACTAACCTTAGCCCTTAAAACTAACCTAATAGAAACCCTAACCCTAACTCCTAACCCTAAGCCTAACCTAACCCTAACCCTAACCCTAGCCGTAACCCTAACCCTAACCCTAACCCTAGCCCTAACCCTAACCCTAACCCTAACCCTAACCTTAGCCCTAACCCTAACCCCTAACCCCTAACCGTAACGCTAACCCTAAGCCTAACCCCTAACCCCTAACCCCTAACCCTAACCATAACCCTAAACCCTAACCCTAACCCTAACCCTAACCCTAGCCCTAACCCTAGCCCTAAGTCGTACCCTAACCCTAATCCTAACCCTAACCCAACCTTAACCCTAAAACTAACCTTAGCCCTTAAAACTAACCTAATAGAAACCCTAACCCTAACTCCTAACCCTAAGCCTAACCTAACCCTAACCCTAACCCTAGCCGTAACCCTAACCCTAACCCTAACCCTAGCCCTAACCCTAACCCTAACCCTAACCCTAACCTTAGCCCTAACCCTAACCCCTAACCCCTAACCGTAACGCTAACCCTAAGCCTAACCCCTAACCCCTAACCCCTAACCCTAACCATAACCCTAAACCCTAACCCTAACCCTAACCCTAACCCTAGCCCTAACCCTAGCCCTAAGTCGTACCCTAACCCTAATCCTAACCCTAACCCAACCTTAACCCTAAAACTAACCTTAGCCCTTAAAACTAACCTAATAGAAACCCTAACCCTAACTCCTAACCCTAAGCCTAACCTAACCCTAACCCTAACCCTAGCCGTAACCCTAACCCTAACCCTAACCCTAGCCCTAACCCTAACCCTAACCCTAACCCTAACCTTAGCCCTAACCCTAACCCCTAACCCCTAACCGTAACGCTAACCCTAAGCCTAACCCCTAACCCCTAACCCCTAACCCTAACCATAACCCTAAACCCTAACCCTAACCCTAACCCTAACCCTAGCCCTAACCCTAGCCCTAAGTCGTACCCTAACCCTAATCCTAACCCTAACCCAACCTTAACCCTAAAACTAACCTTAGCCCTTAAAACTAACCTAATAGAAACCCTAACCCTAACTCCTAACCCTAAGCCTAACCTAACCCTAACCCTAACCCTAGCCGTAACCCTAACCCTAACCCTAACCCTAGCCCTAACCCTAACCCTAACCCTAACCCTAACCTTAGCCCTAACCCTAACCCCTAACCCCTAACCGTAACGCTAACCCTAAGCCTAACCCCTAACCCCTAACCCCTAACCCTAACCATAACCCTAAACCCTAACCCTAACCCTAACCCTAACCCTAGCCCTAACCCTAGCCCTAAGTCGTACCCTAACCCTAATCCTAACCCTAACCCAACCTTAACCCTAAAACTAACCTTAGCCCTTAAAACTAACCTAATAGAAACCCTAACCCTAACTCCTAACCCTAAGCCTAACCTAACCCTAACCCTAACCCTAGCCGTAACCCTAACCCTAACCCTAACCCTAGCCCTAACCCTAACCCTAACCCTAACCCTAACCTTAGCCCTAACCCTAACCCCTAACCCCTAACCGTAACGCTAACCCTAAGCCTAACCCCTAACCCCTAACCCCTAACCCTAACCATAACCCTAAACCCTAACCCTAACCCTAACCCTAACCCTAGCCCTAACCCTAGCCCTAAGTCGTACCCTAACCCTAATCCTAACCCTAACCCAACCTTAACCCTAAAACTAACCTTAGCCCTTAAAACTAACCTAATAGAAACCCTAACCCTAACTCCTAACCCTAAGCCTAACCTAACCCTAACCCTAACCCTAGCCGTAACCCTAACCCTAACCCTAACCCTAGCCCTAACCCTAACCCTAACCCTAACCCTAACCTTAGCCCTAACCCTAACCCCTAACCCCTAACCGTAACGCTAACCCTAAGCCTAACCCCTAACCCCTAACCCCTAACCCTAACCATAACCCTAAACCCTAACCCTAACCCTAACCCTAACCCTAGCCCTAACCCTAGCCCTAAGTCGTACCCTAACCCTAATCCTAACCCTAACCCAACCTTAACCCTAAAACTAACCTTAGCCCTTAAAACTAACCTAATAGAAACCCTAACCCTAACTCCTAACCCTAAGCCTAACCTAACCCTAACCCTAACCCTAGCCGTAACCCTAACCCTAACCCTAACCCTAGCCCTAACCCTAACCCTAACCCTAACCCTAACCTTAGCCCTAACCCTAACCCCTAACCCCTAACCGTAACGCTAACCCTAAGCCTAACCCCTAACCCCTAACCCCTAACCCTAACCATAACCCTAAACCCTAACCCTAACCCTAACCCTAACCCTAGCCCTAACCCTAGCCCTAAGTCGTACCCTAACCCTAATCCTAACCCTAACCCAACCTTAACCCTAAAACTAACCTTAGCCCTTAAAACTAACCTAATAGAAACCCTAACCCTAACTCCTAACCCTAAGCCTAACCTAACCCTAACCCTAACCCTAGCCGTAACCCTAACCCTAACCCTAACCCTAGCCCTAACCCTAACCCTAACCCTAACCCTAACCTTAGCCCTAACCCTAACCCCTAACCCCTAACCGTAACGCTAACCCTAAGCCTAACCCCTAACCCCTAACCCCTAACCCTAACCATAACCCTAAACCCTAACCCTAACCCTAACCCTAACCCTAGCCCTAACCCTAGCCCTAAGTCGTACCCTAACCCTAATCCTAACCCTAACCCAACCTTAACCCTAAAACTAACCTTAGCCCTTAAAACTAACCTAATAGAAACCCTAACCCTAACTCCTAACCCTAAGCCTAACCTAACCCTAACCCTAACCCTAGCCCTAACCCTAGCCCTAACCCTAACCCTAACCCTAACCCTAACCTTAGCCCTAACCCTAACCCCTAACCCCTAACCGTAACGCTAACCCTAAGCCTAACCCCTAACCCCTAACCCCTAACCCTAACCATAACCCTAAACCCTAACCCTAACCCTAACCCTAACCCTAGCCCTAACCCTAGCCCTAAGTCGTACCCTAACCCTAATCCTAACCCTAACCCAACCTTAACCCTAAAACTAACCTTAGCCCTTAAAACTAACCTAATAGAAACCCTAACCCTAACTCCTAACCCTAAGCCTAACCTAACCCTAACCCTAACCCTAGCCGTAACCCACCCTAGCCCTAACCCTAGCCCTAAGACGTACCCTAACCCTAATCCTAACCCTAACCCAACCTTAACCCTAAAACTAACCTTAGCCCTTAAAACTAACCTAATAGAAACCCTAACCCTAACTCCTAACCCTAAGCCTAACCTAACCCTAACCCTAACCCTAGCCGTAACCCTAACCCTAACCCTAACCCTAGCCCTAACCCTAACCCTAACCCTAACCCTAACCTTAGCCCTAACCCTAACCCCTAACCCCTAACCGTAACGCTAACCCTAAGCCTAACCCCTAACCCCTAACCCCTAACCCTAACCATAACCCTAAACCCTAACCCTAACCCTAACCCTAACCCTAGCCCTAACCCTAGCCCTAAGTCGTACCCTAACCCTAATCCTAACCCTAACCCAACCTTAACCCTAAAACTAACCTTAGCCCTTAAAACTAACCTAATAGAAACCCTAACCCTAACTCCTAACCCTAAGCCTAACCTAACCCTAACCCTAACCCTAGCCGTAACCCTAACCCTAACCCTAACCCTAGCCCTAACCCTAACCCTAACCCTAACCCTAACCTTAGCCCTAACCCTAACCCCTAACCCCTAACCGTAACGCTAACCCTAAGCCTAACCCCTAACCCCTAACCCCTAACCCTAACCATAACCCTAAACCCTAACCCTAACCCTAACCCTAACCCTAGCCCTAACCCTAGCCCTAAGTCGTACCCTAACCCTAATCCTAACCCTAACCCAACCTTAACCCTAAAACTAACCTTAGCCCTTAAAACTAACCTAATAGAAACCCTAACCCTAACTCCTAACCCTAAGCCTAACCTAACCCTAACCCTAACCCTAGCCGTAACCCTAACCCTAACCCTAACCCTAGCCCTAACCCTAACCCTAACCCTAACCCTAACCTTAGCCCTAACCCTAACCCCTAACCCCTAACCGTAACGCTAACCCTAAGCCTAACCCCTAACCCCTAACCCCTAACCCTAACCATAACCCTAAACCCTAACCCTAACCCTAACCCTAACCCTAGCCCTAACCCTAGCCCTAAGTCGTACCCTAACCCTAATCCTAACCCTAACCCAACCTTAACCCTAAAACTAACCTTAGCCCTTAAAACTAACCTAATAGAAACCCTAACCCTAACTCCTAACCCTAAGCCTAACCTAACCCTAACCCTAACCCTAGCCGTAACCCTAACCCTAACCCTAACCCTAGCCCTAACCCTAACCCTAACCCTAACCCTAACCTTAGCCCTAACCCTAACCCCTAACCCCTAACCGTAACGCTAACCCTAAGCCTAACCCCTAACCCCTAACCCCTAACCCTAACCATAACCCTAAACCCTAACCCTAACCCTAACCCTAACCCTAGCCCTAACCCTAGCCCTAAGTCGTACCCTAACCCTAATCCTAACCCTAACCCAACCTTAACCCTAAAACTAACCTTAGCCCTTAAAACTAACCTAATAGAAACCCTAACCCTAACTCCTAACCCTAAGCCTAACCTAACCCTAACCCTAACCCTAGCCGTAACCCTAACCCTAACCCTAACCCTAGCCCTAACCCTAACCCTAACCCTAACCCTAACCTTAGCCCTAACCCTAACCCCTAACCCCTAACCGTAACGCTAACCCTAAGCCTAACCCCTAACCCCTAACCCCTAACCCTAACCATAACCCTAAACCCTAACCCTAACCCTAACCCTAACCCTAGCCCTAACCCTAGCCCTAAGTCGTACCCTAACCCTAATCCTAACCCTAACCCAACCTTAACCCTAAAACTAACCTTAGCCCTTAAAACTAACCTAATAGAAACCCTAACCCTAACTCCTAACCCTAAGCCTAACCTAACCCTAACCCTAACCCTAGCCGTAACCCTAACCCTAACCCTAACCCTAGCCCTAACCCTAACCCTAACCCTAACCCTAACCTTAGCCCTAACCCTAACCCCTAACCCCTAACCGTAACGCTAACCCTAAGCCTAACCCCTAACCCCTAACCCCTAACCCTAACCATAACCCTAAACCCTAACCCTAACCCTAACCCTAACCCTAGCCCTAACCCTAGCCCTAAGTCGTACCCTAACCCTAATCCTAACCCTAACCCAACCTTAACCCTAAAACTAACCTTAGCCCTTAAAACTAACCTAATAGAAACCCTAACCCTAACTCCTAACCCTAAGCCTAACCTAACCCTAACCCTAACCCTAGCCGTAACCCTAACCCTAACCCTAACCCTAGCCCTAACCCTAACCCTAACCCTAACCCTAACCTTAGCCCTAACCCTAACCCCTAACCCCTAACCGTAACGCTAACCCTAAGCCTAACCCCTAACCCCTAACCCCTAACCCTAACCATAACCCTAAACCCTAACCCTAACCCTAACCCTAACCCTAGCCCTAACCCTAGCCCTAAGTCGTACCCTAACCCTAATCCTAACCCTAACCCAACCTTAACCCTAAAACTAACCTTAGCCCTTAAAACTAACCTAATAGAAACCCTAACCCTAACTCCTAACCCTAAGCCTAACCTAACCCTAACCCTAACCCTAGCCGTAACCCTAACCCTAACCCTAACCCTAGCCCTAACCCTAACCCTAACCCTAACCCTAACCTTAGCCCTAACCCTAACCCCTAACCCCTAACCGTAACGCTAACCCTAAGCCTAACCCCTAACCCCTAACCCCTAACCCTAACCATAACCCTAAACCCTAACCCTAACCCTAACCCTAACCCTAGCCCTAACCCTAGCCCTAAGTCGTACCCTAACCCTAATCCTAACCCTAACCCAACCTTAACCCTAAAACTAACCTTAGCCCTTAAAACTAACCTAATAGAAACCCTAACCCTAACTCCTAACCCTAAGCCTAACCTAACCCTAACCCTAACCCTAGCCGTAACCCTAACCCTAACCCTAACCCTAGCCCTAACCCTAACCCTAACCCTAACCCTAACCTTAGCCCTAACCCTAACCCCTAACCCCTAACCGTAACGCTAACCCTAAGCCTAACCCCTAACCCCTAACCCCTAACCCTAACCATAACCCTAAACCCTAACCCTAACCCTAACCCTAACCCTAGCCCTAACCCTAGCCCTAAGTCGTACCCTAACCCTAATCCTAACCCTAACCCAACCTTAACCCTAAAACTAACCTTAGCCCTTAAAACTAACCTAATAGAAACCCTAACCCTAACTCCTAACCCTAAGCCTAACCTAACCCTAACCCTAACCCTAGCCGTAACCCTAACCCTAACCCTAACCCTAGCCCTAACCCTAACCCTAACCCTAACCCTAACCTTAGCCCTAACCCTAACCCCTAACCCCTAACCGTAACGCTAACCCTAAGCCTAACCCCTAACCCCTAACCCCTAACCCTAACCATAACCCTAAACCCTAACCCTAACCCTAACCCTAACCCTAGCCCTAACCCTAGCCCTAAGTCGTACCCTAACCCTAATCCTAACCCTAACCCAACCTTAACCCTAAAACTAACCTTAGCCCTTAAAACTAACCTAATAGAAACCCTAACCCTAACTCCTAACCCTAAGCCTAACCTAACCCTAACCCTAACCCTAGCCGTAACCCTAACCCTAACCCTAACCCTAGCCCTAACCCTAACCCTAACCCTAACCCTAACCTTAGCCCTAACCCTAACCCCTAACCCCTAACCGTAACGCTAACCCTAAGCCTAACCCCTAACCCCTAACCCCTAACCCTAACCATAACCCTAAACCCTAACCCTAACCCTAACCCTAACCCTAGCCCTAACCCTAGCCCTAAGTCGTACCCTAACCCTAATCCTAACCCTAACCCAACCTTAACCCTAAAACTAACCTTAGCCCTTAAAACTAACCTAATAGAAACCCTAACCCTAACTCCTAACCCTAAGCCTAACCTAACCCTAACCCTAACCCTAGCCGTAACCCTAACCCTAACCCTAACCCTAGCCCTAACCCTAACCCTAACCCTAACCCTAACCTTAGCCCTAACCCTAACCCCTAACCCCTAACCGTAACGCTAACCCTAAGCCTAACCCCTAACCCCTAACCCCTAACCCTAACCATAACCCTAAACCCTAACCCTAACCCTAACCCTAACCCTAGCCCTAACCCTAGCCCTAAGTCGTACCCTAACCCTAATCCTAACCCTAACCCAACCTTAACCCTAAAACTAACCTTAGCCCTTAAAACTAACCTAATAGAAACCCTAACCCTAACTCCTAACCCTAAGCCTAACCTAACCCTAACCCTAACCCTAGCCGTAACCCTAACCCTAACCCTAACCCTAGCCCTAACCCTAACCCTAACCCTAACCCTAACCTTAGCCCTAACCCTAACCCCTAACCCCTAACCGTAACGCTAACCCTAAGCCTAACCCCTAACCCCTAACCCCTAACCCTAACCATAACCCTAAACCCTAACCCTAACCCTAACCCTAACCCTAGCCCTAACCCTAGCCCTAAGTCGTACCCTAACCCTAATCCTAACCCTAACCCAACCTTAACCCTAAAACTAACCTTAGCCCTTAAAACTAACCTAATAGAAACCCTAACCCTAACTCCTAACCCTAAGCCTAACCTAACCCTAACCCTAACCCTAGCCGTAACCCTAACCCTAACCCTAACCCTAGCCCTAACCCTAACCCTAACCCTAACCCTAACCTTAGCCCTAACCCTAACCACACCTAACCCCTAACCGCTAACCCTAAGCCTAACCCCTAACCCCTAACCCTAACCCTAACCATAAACCCTAACCCTAACCCTAACCCTAACCCTAGCCCTAACCCTAGCCCTAAGTCGTACCCTAACCCTAATGCTAACCCTAACCCAACCTTAACCCTAAAACTAACCTTAGCCCTTAAAACTAACCTAATAGAAACCCTAACCCTAACTCCTAACCCTAAGCCTAACCTAACCCTAACCCTAACCCTAGCCGTAACCCTAACCCTAACCCTAACCCTAGCCCTAACCCTAACCCTAACCCTAACCCTAACCTTAGCCCTAACCCTAACCCCTAACCCCTAACCGTAACGCTAACCCTAAGCCTAACCCCTAACCCCTAACCCCTAACCCTAACCATAACCCTAAACCCTAACCCTAACCCTAACCCTAACCCTAGCCCTAACCCTAGCCCTAAGTCGTACCCTAACCCTAATCCTAACCCTAACCCAACCTTAACCCTAAAACTAACCTTAGCCCTTAAAACTAACCTAATAGAAACCCTAACCCTAACTCCTAACCCTAAGCCTAACCTAACCCTAACCCTAACCCTAGCCGTAACCCTAACCCTAACCCTAACCCTAGCCCTAACCCTAACCCTAACCCTAACCCTAACCTTAGCCCTAACCCTAACCCCTAACCCCTAACCGTAACGCTAACCCTAAGCCTAACCCCTAACCCCTAACCCCTAACCCTAACCATAACCCTAAACCCTAACCCTAACCCTAACCCTAACCCTAGCCCTAACCCTAGCCCTAAGTCGTACCCTAACCCTAATCCTAACCCTAACCCAACCTTAACCCTAAAACTAACCTTAGCCCTTAAAACTAACCTAATAGAAACCCTAACCCTAACTCCTAACCCTAAGCCTAACCTAACCCTAACCCTAACCCTAGCCGTAACCCTAACCCTAACCCTAACCCTAGCCCTAACCCTAACCCTAACCCTAACCCTAACCTTAGCCCTAACCCTAACCCCTAACCCCTAACCGTAACGCTAACCCTAAGCCTAACCCCTAACCCCTAACCCCTAACCCTAACCATAACCCTAAACCCTAACCCTAACCCTAACCCTAACCCTAGCCCTAACCCTAGCCCTAAGTCGTACCCTAACCCTAATCCTAACCCTAACCCAACCTTAACCCTAAAACTAACCTTAGCCCTTAAAACTAACCTAATAGAAACCCTAACCCTAACTCCTAACCCTAAGCCTAACCTAACCCTAACCCTAACCCTAGCCGTAACCCTAACCCTAACCCTAACCCTAGCCCTAACCCTAACCCTAACCCTAACCCTAACCTTAGCCCTAACCCTAACCCCTAACCCCTAACCGTAACGCTAACCCTAAGCCTAACCCCTAACCCCTAACCCCTAACCCTAACCATAACCCTAAACCCTAACCCTAACCCTAACCCTAACCCTAGCCCTAACCCTAGCCCTAAGTCGTACCCTAACCCTAATCCTAACCCTAACCCAACCTTAACCCTAAAACTAACCTTAGCCCTTAAAACTAACCTAATAGAAACCCAACCCTAACTCCTAACCCTAAGCCTAACCTAACCCTAACCCTAACCCTAGCCGTAACCCTAACCCTAACCCTAACCCTAGCCCTAACCCTAACCCTAACCCTAACCCTAACCTTAGCCCTAACCCTAACCCCTAACCCCTAACCGTAACGCTAACCCTAAGCCTAACCCCTAACCCCTAACCCCTAACCCTAACCATAACCCTAAACCCTAACCCTAACCCTAACCCTAACCCTAGCCCTAACCCTAGCCCTAAGTCGTACCCTAACCCTAATCCTAACCCTAACCCAACCTTAACCCTAAAACTAACCTTAGCCCTTAAAACTAACCTAATAGAAACCCTAACCCTAACTCCTAACCCTAAGCCTAACCTAACCCTAACCCTAACCCTAGCCGTAACCCTAACCCTAACCCTAACCCTAGCCCTAACCCTAACCCTAACCCTAACCCTAACCTTAGCCCTAACCCTAACCCCTAACCCCTAACCGTAACGCTAACCCTAAGCCTAACCCCTAACCCCTAACCCCTAACCCTAACCATAACCCTAAACCCTAACCCTAACCCTAACCCTAACCCTAGCCCTAACCCTAGCCCTAAGTCGTACCCTAACCCTAATCCTAACCCTAACCCAACCTTAACCCTAAAACTAACCTTAGCCCTTAAAACTAACCTAATAGAAACCCTAACCCTAACTCCTAACCCTAAGCCTAACCTAACCCTAACCCTAACCCTAGCCGTAACCCTAACCCTAACCCTAACCCTAGCCCTAACCCTAACCCTAACCCTAACCCTAACCTTAGCCCTAACCCTAACCCC